>NC_134357.1:456141846-456216846 GCF_048569485.1 Anomaloglossus baeobatrachus | reverse complement strand
TTTGCAGAAATTCTTTGAGTGCAGGGTAATAAATGTGTCATTCTTCTTGCAAAGGGAAAATAAATTGTCAACAGTAAAAATGTTACCTGCATAGTTTTAATATATATTTTTTTAATTTATTGTGAGAAATTTATTCCAGTTTGCCATTTCACCTGGAGTCATGTTTGCAATGAAGTTTTTATGTAAAGCATATTCTAGGGTTCATATGGTAAAATAAATATATATATATTGTGATAAATATCTAATTATATACAAACTGAAGATAAAAAAATGAAGCGACTTTATTAAGAAAAATAGGAAAGAAAATTAAATAATATAATACATTGAGATTAAATAATAAAACATAAATAGCAATAAAAAGGGTTTAAAAGAACGGATAGTCTTCCTTTTAATGGCTAACTGGAAAGATGGTAATAAATAGCAAGTTTTCGAGACTATGGAATTAAACAGACTATGGAATTAAATAGCAATAGTAAGACTAACATAGAAACAGAAATAAGAATGTAAAAAAGGAAATTATATATGATAGAGAATAGATAGATATATAGTATATTAGGTAGATATCCATCTATCTATAATCTATGTATATCTATCTAATAGAAGGATTAATATCTATAATCAGTCAATCAATCAGTCTAGCTATCTATCGAGCAACACTGTATATAAATATGTAGGTGCATAAAAATGCATAAAAAGAGATAGTAAAAATCTAAATAATAAATAAATAATAATAGACATCACAATCATTATCATCTTCTACATTGACCAGAAAGATCTTCTACACTGCGAAATGCTCTGCAGGCTGAGAAAAAAGAGAATTAGAAGAATATATACTGTTCTGGAAGGCAGGAAAACCTTTCCTCCAGGTATTACTTATAGAGCTTTAAATGCTGATTGTCATCTATGAGATTTGGATTAATAATAAATAAAAAAGTGGTATTTCACAGAAGTGAAAAAAACAACAGATCCATGTCTGCTTTATTTCAGAGTTCATCCAGAAGCTGCTATTTCTCGGCTTCACACCTTTCCGCATTATGGCTCTAGGTAAAGAACTCGAAAGCTTAAAAGTTTTTCGTAAAACCTGTAAACCTTTTTTTGACTTGTACTTGGCCTTTAGCTAGAAATGAATGAACGCAACTGAAGGACAATTTTCTTTTCACTTTCAGAATAATGTATATTCTTTCTTTACGCTATATAGTACGTCATAATATTTGTAATTTATATTTTTAGACATTTTTTATAGATGTATATTTGGTTTGTCTAAGGAAAAAGAATATTTTGTGTGTGTATATATGTGTATATATATATATATATATATATATACACATATATATGTATGTATGTATGTATGTGTATATATATATATATATATATATATATATATATATATATATATATATATATATATATATATATATATTATGTGTATGTATATAATATAATTTTATAGTGTGTGTATGTATATATATATCTATATATATAATATGTGTGTGTGTATGTGTGTGTGTGTGTGTGTATATGTGTGTGTGTGTGTATATATATATATATATATATATATATATATATATATATATATATATATATATATATATATATATATATAAAAAAATGATGTATAGCTATAGTTTTTCAACTATTTTATTATATATTTTATTTTTTTATTATTTTTTTAAATTCTAGAGGAATTATTTTTACCATTCCACAGATTATAGATCTTAAAGCCATGTATTCCGGCTAATTCCTAGAATAATATAAATTATAATCTACGGTGGGGGAGGGGATGTAGATGTTGACATAAAATCACTAAATGCTACCCTGTAATCTTATAAAAATAACTTTATTACCATTTCTGATGTTGGCATATTTCCATGTTTCCAATAATTTAATTTAATAGACTTGACGCTGGGTGTAACCTTGATGAGCAGAGATTGGGTAACGAGTCTGTTTGTCAACAATGAGTGCAGGTATCCACACGTTGGTGAATGCTTGAGACGTTTGTAGTCACTGGGACATCTCAAGCCTTCGCTTGCCGTCAGGGAAATGCAGCCTATGTGGTGACTAGGGACCAGAAACAACTCAACCGTCCCCCAAGCAATGAATAACAAACAAATCTGGGAGCATATCCTCTATTCTCTATTGTCACAGCTAGGTCATAACCGAGAGGTAAAGTTCTTCACTTCAAGAACAATCGGAGGCTGTGACTCAAAAATGATTCACTTTCTAATAGGACAAGACGCTTGTTAACTGTTTTTCTGCCGCAAATATTTGTAAGTACCTGCTCAAAAAAAAATAAAAAAATAGAAAAAAATCTAAAAATGTAGGGTGTTTTTTTGGAAGCACCTTAGCTGTATCTGATTACTATCTACTTATTGGTTATTTTAGAGGTTGTTATATATTCTTACATGGAACACACCTGCTCAATGAGGGTTTATCATAGGCCCTGTTTACATGATGCGTTTTTGTGACCTATAAATTACATATCTTGCCCTAGAAGAATATTTTTGATCATCCTAGTACATATTTTAGAAAGTTACCTATATCATACTCAATTGTAATTAATTTGTTTTCATATAAGATTTTAATTCTTTAACAAAATGTCATTTTCTGACTTTTTGTGTAAAAAATAAAAAAGGTGGGTATTGTTTATCTATCTATAGCGCTATATATATATATATATATATATATATATATATATATATATATATATATATATATATATATATATATGAATATATATAATCTTGCCATTGTTCTATAGGGACAGCCACCTTGAAACACAATAAGAATAATTAATAATTATTATTGCTATTGGTGGCTGTCCCTATAGAACAATGGCAAGAATATATATAGAGAACCAAACCCACCTTTTTTATTATATTTTTCCAAAAAGTAGAAGAATTACTCATATTTTATTAAAGAATTTAAAACATATAAAAATAATATTCTTTGATTTCTATAGCACCAACATATTCCGCAGCACTTTATAATTCACAGGGGACATGCACAGACAATGTGAGACATGGGTAGCACGGTGGCACAGTGGTTAGCGCTGGGGTCCTGGGTTCAAATACACCAAGGGCAACATCTGCAAGGAGTTTGTATGTTCTCCCCGTGTTTGTGTGGGTTTCCTCCGGGTTCTCCGATTACCTCCCACACGCCAAAGACCATACTGATAGGGAATTTAGATTGCGAGCCCTAATGGGGACAGCGTTTCTGATGTACAGTATGTAAAGCGCTGTGGCATTAATGGCGCTATATAAGTGAGTAAATATTATATATATTATAATAGTAATAAATATTACTGAGTAATATAATTCAACAGAAAAAAAGAGTCTCATAAGCTTACAATGTATGACATTCCTTCCTGATGAAGGTTATAGATGATCATGGCCACATCCGTAAGATGTTGGCTGTGTAACACAGCTGGCATCTGTCTGTAACAGCAGCGATCAGAGAGCTCTGATCACTGCTGTTGAATCAATGATTGACAATGGCATTTAAATGGCGGTAGGTTGTCGTGGCAGCTAAGAGTCTCCTGAAGGTCCTTGTCGCAACAAAGTTGGTCAGCCAAAACCCATGTCTGAGGTTCATATGAGAATGTCATTTTTACTATTTAATGCAATACAGAACCATTGCCATATGTAGGGCAAGCAATCAAATGAAAGCAGGTTTCAGATCACTAGGGGGGGGGGGGAGTCTAAAAAGTAAAGTAAGAAAAGATAAAGAAACAAAATTAAATATTTGACTCACTCGACTTGTTCCTAGTATAAAAATAAAAAAACATATGTGGTATCACTGTGTCCTTAAAAGTCTGATCTATCAAAATATATAAAAGAAAAAAAACCTTAGATTCCAGAATTACAATGTTTGGTCTCCACAGCTCCCTAAAATATGAAATTAAAGGAGATCAAAATGTTGTATATAAACCAAAATGGTATGAATAAAAATGTCACTCGCCACACACAAAAAAAGCCTTAAGGGTTTGTGCGCACGTTGCGAAATTGCATGCATTTATGCTGCGTATAGCACTGCACCGTAAATGCATGCGTCCTGCGTCCACTGCACAATCTATGAAGATCGTGCATGATACATGCGCACGTTGCTTTTATGAACGAATTGGGAGCTAAAATTTTGACCCAAATCCGTGCGTTCATAAAATGAGCATGTCAATTATTCCGTGCGCTATGGATGCAGCTCCCACTCTGTCTATGGTGGGGGCAGCAGCCAGAACGCATGAAATCGGCTTTTTTTGTACAAAAAAACTGCATCCATTATGCAGTGTTTCTGCAGCGATTTGACTTGCACATGTGCTGTCAAATCTCTGCAGAATATTCAGCAGTTACGTGCGCACGAGCCCTTACACAGCTTCGTTAACTGAAAAGACAAGTTACGGTTCTCAAAAAATATTGACACAAACCAAACTGTTTTTTAACAAATTTTTAATCATCATTTAAAATGATAAAAAAAAAACATATACAAGTTTGGTATTGTGGTAATAATACTCAAGTGGGAAGTCATGATGTCTGGTCATTTTTACTGCATAATGAACACCATAAACCCCCCCAAAAAAACAAAATTCTTTCATGTTTTTGGGAATTATTTTTTTCAAAATTTTCAGATATATTAAATTAATGGTCTCATTCAAAACTAACTTGTCCCGCAAAAAAACAAGACCTCATACGGCATTAGGTTAAAATACCCCTAACAGTAGAATTCACTAAATGTGTTTGGTTTGTAGAAATCCTCACAAAAAATCTTTTCAGGCATTTTGGGGTTTATTTTTTTTGTTGTTTTTTTTTGTATAGTTTTGGACTAAATCCCTTGAAAACCTGCCAAAACATTGAAACTTAATTACCCTTAAATCCCAGTTTGGCCATAAAATTCTACCAAGAAACTTGTCCTGCTACACCATGTTTTTTCTTTAAAGGAACAGGTAGGGAAAACAAAACCGAAGATTTCTATGTTAATGAAGGCTTTCTTTGAGGTGGACCATCATTTACATGCCAATATCCAAAGCTCTTTTATGTGATTAATCTGCTGATACCTGTCTAAACTAAAATTACTTAGGACAACAAAGGAAAATCCATTGTCTGTGTACAAAGATGCAGCATGACATCACTTTGTGATGGACAGCCCAGGTGAATTAGCCCCTAAGTTAACTGACAGAATGGAATGTGCGCTTTCAACAACCATGGTCCAGTTTGGGAGTTAAACTGTAAAAAAACAATCCTGTTAGTAACCAATAATTTCTCTAATAGGTTTTTGTAGCTTTTATAGCACAGGGATGGGCCAAAAAGTAACAATTCTGGTTAACTCAATTGCTTAAAACATCAGAAGAAGAAAAAAAAAACAATAAAAAATACAATAAATGGAAAAAAAATGTAATTTAGCTAAAATTCTAAAAAAAATTTTTTTTAAATTATTCTTTTAGTCATCGCATTTTGCTATATATGTATGTGTGTATATATATATATATATATATATATATATATATATATATATATATATATATATATATATATATATATATATATATATATATATATATATATATATATAAAAATATACACCCACTTGATGACCAAATTTTGTATTTAAAACAAAATTAAAATAAAAGAATATGTGAAGTAAAGAAAGGTAAAACAATCAACCATTATTCTTGTTATTTTCACTGACACTACTGCCGGGGTGGGTTGGTTGGGTTTGAGAAAGATATAGAAGAGTAGGGGGGAAAAAAATCATAAGATCCTTATGTGTTTTTAATCGTATATGTATCCAATGTAGCCAACCGCAAACCGTGATCATCCTGATTATTAAGGATTTCTCTTTATTTAATAAGACTTGTCATTTTCTTTGTATATTTTATTAGAAGGTTATGGGTTTGTTATTTAGCATTTTTATTTCAATAAAAGCTATTGAAAACATGAAAATTGGTAAAACAAACCTAATAAAACTGAAAAGAAATAAGGTAAAAAAAAGTAAACAAAATAGATATAAAAACTTTGTTTTTTACTATTTACAGTAAGTAACCTGCAAGAATAAGAACAAACTGAAAATAACTCAACTGAACTGGATACCCGGGAGCGATTGTCACAGTCCCAGGGGCAACCACTTTTTTGTTTTTGTATATCTTAAAACCACCTGACCTTCTGCCAATTGGATATTGCCTTGCCACACAACTAAATGTGTATCCATGGCATTTCCAACTTAAAATTCACCCTCATCTTGAAAAAAAAACAAAACAACAAAATAAAGAACCAAAACTTAGAAGTCTAAAAAGCCAAACACCCTACCATAGAAATTAGTAATTTAATGATCAGTTTTGGGTCAAAAATGTTCTAAATTTTTGCTAAAGAACATAAAAATATGAAAAAAAAAAACAAAACAAGTAATTTTTGATTTGAAATGTTCTAATGTCTTACTGACTCCATTTTAATTTTCTTTACTATGGACACATAAAAGAAAACCAAATCTCCAAATGTTGATACAAATGATACTTTATCAAAGTCAAACTTCATTTTGAAAATTTTATGACATTTGTAATAATGATGATTTATTGAATAACGGTTAAAATTAATAAAATGCGAAAATGTATGTGGACTCATGTGATATATGGAGTTACTGTCTAAACATGTGAGCCCATGGAAAATAATCATGTGATTTATGACTTGTGTTTTATAGTTTTAGAGTGAGGGTTTTCAAAAACTGCTTTTGATATCTGACCTCTGAGAACCGATGGCTTCTTGGCCGCTGACACTCTGGGGTTAATCTGTTAAACTGGAGAGTTCAGGGGGAAGGGATCAGAGGTCAACAGTACAAACCTTTGCCCCAGGTGATTGCATCATAACTTATCATACACATCTTGTCTTTACAGGTGTTCATTCTCTTTATCTCTTAACTTTTTTTTTTTTTTTACTCTAGAACTCATTTCTAAGTCTCGTCTCCATTAAGCTGGCCATAGACAAAGCAATACCTGGCTTATGTCTCTTGGTCTATCCATGACTAATGGTCAAAAAAGGTTTTAGAACTGTTCACGAATATCAAAGACAAGTCTTTATGTGAAAAACCCCAAAACTGACTTTTTTGAGTGACCAAATACTCTCAGGTGATTGATTATCTCCTAGAAACCAAAATGTTTTCAGTTGAAAACACATTCAGAGGATTTAGATAGAAAAACGCACTATAGGATAAAATCTCAACTTGTTTTGGCAAATTGAAAACTTTTCGAAAAGAAAGTCAAGGAGAGAGATTGATCGGGGAAAAGTGGTGAGTCAACTATGGGACATTGACCGGAGTAATTGTCTGGTATATGAATTGCAAACTATAATACAGAAATAATTGTTTGAATTTTTATTTCATAAAACAATTTAACACATGAAGATAAACAACTTTTTAATAGTATCTTAAGAGAGAAATATGGTTCTTTCATTACCGGGAATGATCATTCTCTCTCAATTCATTGTAAAATCTGTATATAGTGAAGACAGACTTTTCTATTACTAATCTAGGAGAGGACAGTTAAAGGGGTCTAAAATGATAAGTCTGAAGTCTATGTGTCGGCAGACTCATGACTGCTCCTAGTGCACACATTGTCTGCTGCGAGGATTCGCCGACTTCTCAGCCGGGAAGGCGGTCAGTTGACCTGTTCCTGGCCAGAACCCGACTAGTGGGAGTGACTTTACTCAATACAAGTGTTTCCCTGGAATAAGACTTTCTATGACTTGCATGACCATGTAGACAGCTACTGACAGGTTCCCAAATCCCTTTACCTGGGCGATTTTCGTTTTTTTTGTTTTTGTTTTTTCCTCCCCTTCTTCCAAGAAGAAGAACATAGCCATATAAATGCTTGTTTTTTTCAGGACGAGTTGTGCTTTTGAATGACTTTCATTTTACCATATTGTGTACTGCAAAAACGGGAAAAAAGTCTCTGTATTGAAATTGTAAAAAAACAAACAGAGCAATTCTACAATTTTTTAAAATGTTTTATTTACTATGTTTATTATATGGTAAAACTGACCTGGTAATATGATTCTCCAGGTCAGTATGAGTGCGTAGATACTAAACATATATTTTTTTTTTATTGAAGTGGTGAATTTGTTTTTTTAAATTTTATAAATACATTTTTTTTGCTTGTGTCATCATTTTCCATGACCCATAAAGTTTTAATTTTTCAGAATCTGAGGCTGTGTGAGGGTTTAATTTTTGGGTCCTGAGCTGCTCTTTTCACCAATATCATTTTGGGGTAGATACAATGTTTTGATCACCTTTTATTCAATGTTGCGGCAAAAAAAAAAAACCACAACAAAAAACATAATTGGGGAGTTTTGATTTCTTTCTCATTATGTATTTTACCAATTGGATTAATTTTATTTTTATATTTTAATAGATCTCACATTTATGAAGAAAGTGATACCAAACATGTCTTTTTTTTTTAATGGGGTGAAAGGGGGGGGTGATTGTAACTTTTGTTATTTTTGTTTTGTTTTGGTTTTTTCATACTTTTTAAATTTTTATTTTACTTTTTACAGTAGTTAATAGTCTTTTTAGGGGACTTGAAAGTGCAATCTTCATTTAAACTATACAGAGCAGTGCATAAGCCGTCATGTGCAGGGAAAGATGAAGGCTCAGCGTAAGAGCATGCATCGAAGGCAGAGACACATATACATGGCAAAAGTTTTGAAGGGATTAAACTAAATTTTCAAAATACCAATCGTATTGGACAACTGTTGTACTGTGTATCCAAGAAACCAAAAAGTAACAAATATCAAAGAAAATGTAGATCACTTGGGTTAGATTTTTATAGTTATTTATCAATGACTGTTGGATGGGCTTGGATTCCAAAGATGCAATCTTCGAACACCAATGTTAGGGAACCAGAGAATGGAACCCTAACATCCAGGCCACTTAAGCCATCAAGGTATTGGTTGACTTTGACTAGTGTAGGACTCTAGTGGCCAGGCTCCTTAACTATCAAGGTACCGGGTAATCTCAACTGGCGTATGGCGTAGATGTCCAGGTGTACAAGGCTTTACTCCTGTCATTAGGAGACCCGTACGGAGACTGGACATGGGACTTCAGGAAGGGAAGATGGCCATCACAATGTGTACTCTAACGCTTGATGTACTGGATTTCACCGACCCACTTACATCAGACACAATGCAGAGGGAAGTTTAACTGTGGCTGATCAAGCTAAGTAAATCTGTAACATGCTGGAAGCTATGTGCTCGCTATCTGGAACGTAAAGCTGTGACAGAGAATGAACTGTACAGTAAAGAGTTGTGATTTAAAGTGAGCTGGTAGTCTCCCTGTGAGAGTGAGTCATCATTTGATCCTGGCCAATCGGCACCAGTGGCAGTATGCGCCCTACATGGGTTCCCAGCCCACATGGCAAAATACCACACACCAAGGCAAGACCAGGTATTTGATGTAGCGTGCCAAGGCATCCAGAGTCAATCCATCAGCCATGACTACCGCGTCATTCCACACTGCCAATCATTTACATTGGTATTTAAGTGCCATGATCCGGTCCAGATGTTCATTTGGGCGCTCATCACCACCTTCCTAAACTATGTGATTGTTAGGAGCCGATAAGTTTCCATGTCCAGAGGCCTACTCTACGCTCCCCATGCCTGTCATGGTTTTTTTTGTGTCATATACAGCCACAGGATGGTCATTATAGGAGACTGTGATTTTTACTATATACACCAATACTGACGTAGTG
Source organism: Anomaloglossus baeobatrachus (assembly GCF_048569485.1). Classification (NCBI taxonomy): domain Eukaryota; kingdom Metazoa; phylum Chordata; class Amphibia; order Anura; family Aromobatidae; genus Anomaloglossus; species Anomaloglossus baeobatrachus. The sequence continues at coordinate 456,207,125 of NC_134357.1, read as the reverse complement.
AGAAGTAAACAAACACAAAAATTTGAGTAAAAATATATCTATCTATGAGATAGATTATATATATATATATATATACACACACACACACACACACACACACACACACACACACACACACACACACACACACACACACACACACACACACACACACACACACACACACACACACACACACACACATAGTTCAATAAGTTTTAACTTATTTATTAAAGAACAGTCAATGACAGCAGATATACAGGTGAAATGAAAAACAGAATATTTGCATAGAAGGGTGCTATATCATATATTTACTTTCCAAGTCTACTAATGGAACACCAGAGTACCAAATACCATATAATATTTAATAATATGAGTAGCAAATGTATACATTAAACAATATTAAACATGAGGAGTTGGAGGGAAAGGGAAGAAAAAAATTATAAAACATAAAAAGAGGGAAAACACAATAGAGAAACACAATAGGAGAAGGAGAGCAAATTCAAACACATAATGGCTTATACCATTGCTAAAGACTTTGGAATGATTAACCAGGACTCAAAATCAGGAGTGATCCTAAAGGAAGACCATGGAAACCAAGTATTCGCGTATTCATAGGGCTCTGAGTGGAGCCAATTATCTGAAATTATGTAGTATTATTATTATTAGTTATTATTATAGCGCCATTTATTCCATGGCGCTTTACATGTGAAAGGGGTATACATAATAGGGACAAGTACAATAATCATGAACAATACAAGGCACAGACTGGTACAGGAGGAGAGAAGATCCTGCCCGCGAGGGTTCACAGTCTACGAGGGATAGGTGAGAATACAGTAGGTGAGGGTGGAGCTGGTTGTTCGGCGTTATATCAGACTGAGGGTTATGGCAGGTTGTAGGCTTGTCGGTAGAGGTGGGTCTTCAGGTTCCTTTTGAAGCTTGAATTACCTCTTCCATACAAATTTCAGTTCCTTTAAATGGAAAAATAAAACAAAACATGGGTGTTGGGAAATAGTGGCACAAACCCATTTTTTTTAAGTTCTGAATTTTTTAAGCCATTATAGCAACAAAAAAAAATTCAGGTTTGATATCGCTGTAATTATACTGACCAGGAGAATAATGAGATCAGATTATTTGTGCTTCCCAATTATTGCCATCAAAATAAAACACAAAAACAGTGGCAGAATTATTTTTTTTTCTCCATCCTATATATTGTAAAATAAATGGTGTCATTCAAAACTATAACTTGTCTCGCAAAAAAAAAATCCCAAGACCTCACATGTCTATGTTAGCGGAAAAATAAAAAAAGTGTAACTCTAATGTATATGGGGCCCTTCCCTTTTTGACTCATAGGATGAAAAGTACATAATAGATTTACCCTTCTATCATTCTATCATTATTAGTCTATTTTTTGTTTTTATCTTTCAATTTGTTTTTCTTAGGCAAAAACTACAAAATATGTTTAACTACGTTTTACAAAATGCCATTCTCATTGTCCTCGTCATGGATCCATGCTCATCGTCATCGATCTTGAACAGCGATCGGTGTCCTGGAAAATTTGGTAAATTTTTGGGGACAAAATTAACATTCTCTACTTATCGTATAGAGTTTGTTGATATCGTTGTAAAAAGGTTGACTTTCGAAAATGAAATCCTTTCTTCATGGTCCAAGACAAATTTGCCTCCTGGACCTGGAAACAAATTCTACAAAGTATCAAAGTAAAGAATCTCACTTCAAAGTTACACGTGGGAAAGGGAGTGAAAACCCTTCTGGGCATCACAAATTGGCACCCAGAGCGGATTTCACTTTTTTTTAGCCCTTTGGGTGGGGACTTACACTAATGTAGGAAAAGTATAGCCCTAGAGAACCTAATGACAGACATCCTAGGATTTGGTCTTCTAGAGTCACATTTCCCAGAATCCTTTGCATTGGGTGTATCGTTTTTTGCAGTTACGATAAAAGCCATTTTCGCCCATGAGGTTATAAGCCGCCACCGTATGATTTACTTGCGTCCATAAATACCACACATGACGATGCGTTTTACTCATAGCTTCCACCAGATAGACAAAAAAGATTACGATAAGACTCAGTGGTAACACAGAAAATATTTTTAACTGTAAATTGTGATTTATTTTTTTTACTTTAGCCCCAAGAGGTTGTTCATAATTTATTAGCAGTGACGTTTCAGGTATTTGTGGTCGGAAGACCTGTGGAGTCCAATCCCCAACAGATGGGGAGGGGGGGGGTGTTAGTCCAATCCCCAACAGATGGGGAGGGGGGGGATGCTGTTCTGGATTTTTGAGGAGAAAGTCATCATTATCATGTTGGGTTAAATATGACCCCCCCCTTCCCCCTAAAAAAAAAGAAAATTTCTATGAGTACAGAGGAAGTGAATTATTGCTTATAAATTGTATTTAAATAATTTGTTTTTAATTTTTTGTGACTACTTTGAAGTTTTACATTCATTTCTTATTAAACAAATGTTTAAAAAGAAATAAATAAAAAAGACTGAACATAAGGGGGACTGCAATTCTAATAAACAAACAGACAAAAAACAGACATAATAATAATAATAATAAAAAAGAAAAACAAAGTTTAAAAAAAATATTAACCGTAATAATACCTGGTCTTAAATTTCAGGGATCATTTCTCACTTTTCTGTTTTTTCTGTTTATATGAAGCTCTCATGGGTCTGTTATCTTTTTTATGTTGGGGAATAGTATTTTTTTTAATATTTAATTTACATTTTATTATAGTTTTGTTTTTGTAAAATTAATTAAAATAGAGACTTAAAGGGGAACTTCTTTCATTACAGATTATTTAGTTTGAGTTCCTAACCTTTGAAAGGCGAGCAATGTACATGTATAGCCCCTAACCGCACTGTTTCTGGTAGATGATGGGTTACTTGAAATGGGCACACTGTTTTACGCACCCATTGGTCCACATGACATGATTACGAGGTGCTGATGGGTTGCCATAGCAAATGGGAAACTCCTGAAGACTCTGTCCATACCACCAGCGTGCTCCTATGAAGATTAAAGTTGAATTCAAAATGACAGCTTTGCAAATGGCCGCCATGGGCGTCACCCGGTCTCAAATGTTTGGCCCCTCCCATTTACTAATATGCCACAAACGGTAAGGTGATATCAGCAACTCCATTTTATCAGGGTGTATCCATACTTATGGCCCACCCTGTACATACATACACCACCTCCCACACTCTAACTTTTACATTAGGGTACTTGAACCTGCGATCCGCCTATCACTTGGACTATATGTACATATATATATATATATATATATATATGTATGTATATATATATATATATATATATATATATATATATATATATATATTAGTAAGTAATAGGAGAATTTAATTATTTAAATTTTACTCACTTTAGTGCCATTAATTCCTCAGCGCTGTACAGACATCATCATCACTCTACATTCACTATCAGTATGTCTTTGGGGTGTGGTAGGAGAATGGAAGTAACCCATGAAAACACAGGGAAAACATACAGACTCCTTCCAGATGTTGTACTTCATGGGATTTAGAACCCAGGACCAAGAATGTAGAAAAGCCAGATTTGCAGGTTTTTTGTTGTCGTTACTCCACAAATAAATGCAATAAGAAGAGATCAAAATGTCGTACCTCGAAAATAAAAGAAATAAAAAATTTCAGCTTGCCGAATTGAAAAAAACCCTCACTCAACTCCAATGGCTGAAAACTGAAAACGTTATGGATCTTGGAAAAAAGGTGCAGAGGTTTGGTTTTTTTTTGTTTTGTTTTTTTTGTTTTTTTTTAACAAATTGCTTAATTTTTTCATTATGTTAATAAAAGAAAACAAATAGAGAGATAGTATGGTATGGCCATAATCGTACTAACCTGGAGAATCATATTGCTAGGGAATTTTTACTAGTCAATGGATGCCATAAAAACAGAGCAGAAAAAACAATTGCACAATTTAGTTTAATGGATAGCGTAATTCAAAAGTACAAATTACTCTGCAAAAAAAAAATAAAAACAATACAAGCCTTTATATAGCTATGACAGTATAGAGATAAACGTCTTTTAGCTCTTGGAAGAAATGAAGGAGAAAACAAATCCAAAAGAAAACTATGAAAAAGAATTCACCTGGTCCTTAAGAGGTTAAGGCAAATTACCCTAAATCTTACCCCCTGAAAAAATACAAACCTTGGATTAATGGTGTTTAAAGATATAATGGTTGAAAAATGACTGACACTCTTAGAAAACATGAGGGCATAAACTTTGGTTTACAGTGGGTGAGGCATCTTCTTCAGGCTAATTTCCTACAGTATATGGATATAAACTTTGGTTTACAGTGGGTGAGGCGTCTTCTTCAGGCTAATTTCCTACAGTATATGGATATAAACTTTGGTTTACAGTGGGTGAGGCATCTTCTTCAGGCTGATTTCCTTTCTGGGTATAAACTTGGTTTACAGTGGGTGAGGCATCTTCTTCAGGCAGATATCCTATATGGGTATAAACTTTGGTTTAAGGTAGGTGAGGCATCTTCAGGCTGATTTCCTATCTGGGTATAAACTTTGGTTTACAGTGGGTGAGGCATCTTCTTCAGGCTAATTTCCTACAGTATATGGATATAAAGTTTGGTTTACAGTGGGGGAGGCATCTTCTTCAGGCGGATTTCCTATGTGGGCATAAACCTTGGTTTAAGGTGGGTGAGGCATCTTCTTCAGGCTGATTTCCTTTCTGGGTATAAACTTGGTTTAAGGTGGGTGAGGCATCTTCTTCAGGCAGATATCCTATATGGGTATAAACTTTGGTTTAAGGTGGGTGAGGCATCTTCTTCAGGCTGATTTCCTATGTGGTTATAAACCTTGGTTTCTAGTGGGTGAGGCATCTTCTTCAGGATGATTTCCTTTCTGGGTATAAACTTGGTTTACAGTGGGTGAGGCATCTTCTTCAGGATGATTTCCTATGTGGGTATAAACCTTGGTTTAAGGTGGATGAGGCATCTTCTTCAGGCTGATTTCCATCTCATAGAAACCATGTACATTTTCTATTGCAATAGCTGTACATATTTATTGTCCTTGATGCAGCCCATGATACTTTTAGGGCCTACAACCTCATTTACTTTGGTATATCCAGTATATATCATTGGCCCCAGCTCTTCAACTTTGTTCTTAGGTGCACGGTGTTATAAAACCCAGACCCTCCCCCTTTGATTGCTGATGTCAGCTCATACAGCTTGTGTGGTTAATTATAGCTGACAATAAAAATAACTTTGCCTGGAGCCGGATGATTTGAGCACACACCTGGGAGGACAGAATTACCCTAAAATTCATGTCCTTTCATTGAACGCCATTACAATCTTAGGATGTACCATTTCTCTGCATTATATGGGGTGGGTGGGTGATAGGAGGAGGGAGGGAATTATAAAAAATGCAACACTATAGCAATCATATCATTACTGCGCAGGTGTCAATCACGTGATTGGGCTACTTAGGGCAAAATTTAACTGCCTACAAATAAAATGCTTCCAAATGTTCTACTAAAAGGTATTTAACCCATAGTATATCCATGTATATGAAAGTGATAGAAACCCAGATTCCATTTTTGGCACTACACATTGAAGGTCAGAGCTGGGGCCAGGTAGTATATGAAGCGGGCATACTCCTCCATACACAGTTACTTACCGGGGGTGAACACTGACAGCTTGGGGCCCTCGTGTGAGTATCTGGGTCCCTCTCATTTATAAAGCTACAGAAATATGTATATATAGTGTGTATTATGGGTACTCCTGAGCCCCAAACCGCTCCCCTGCTCTGGCTTCATCCCCTGCGGTGGTGTCTGTTGGCTCTCCTGCGCCACTTGTCAGCTGCTCCAGGCGCTTGGCTGCTAGGCGTCAGGTGTCCAGGGTCTTTGTGCATTCTGAGGCTAAGTCCCTGTATTGCCCTACTGCATATACACGGGATCCCGCTACCTCTGCTGGCTCTAAGTGCAGGATTCGTGCTACTGCGCATGCGCGTGACTTAACCAGTGATGCGGTGGCTCATGATTGGCCGTCGATGACATCATTGGTGATGTGGCGGTCCCAGAGTGGCCGCTGCCAGCGCTATTGCCATCTGGTGCTTGGCTTGGGGCAGGGCTTAGTCTTTAAAAAATCCTGCACGATGCACATGGCTGCGTGTGCGTCACATATACTCTGTGGTGTGGTTCAGAGACGTGCAGCCGTACAGCAGCATTAGCGCCAATACATTCTGAAAGCGGTGGGCAGGGTTAGGCGGCAGTACTCATCACGCCAAGATAATGTGGTGAGGTACTGGTAGGGTCAGTCTCCCCGCTTCTGCACTACCGATCCAGTCCTTCTGTGGCAGCTCAGTGGTCTTAACTGGGCTGCGCCTTCTGTCCTGGTGTGCTGTATACATGCACGGACAGTCATCTTCTGGCAGCTCAGTGGTGTTAACCTGGGGTTGCGCCTTCTGTCCTGTTGTGCTCCATATGTGTACGACCAGTCACCCTCAAGACTCTCTGTGCAGCTAACAGGACAGGTCCTGTTCTCGGTGTGTGCAGCTAACATCGCCAATTGTGTTTTTTTATTTTCTTGTTTCTCTGAAGCTGTACCTTCCGGCCGCTTGTCCATCTGTGCCTTTACCATCTGCCCCGAGGACCTCGGGAGACGTTAGAGCTGTTATTATTTTTGGCTCTAACCGTCCTCCCGCGTAACAGCGTTTTCCCCCAAAAATAAGAGAGTCATATTATTTTTGGCTCTAAAAAACACGTTAGAACTTATTTTCAGGACATGTTTTATATTTTTTTTTATTGGCGTCAGTGATTGGGTCGCCTATTCATGGAAAATGAATATTCACTCCCTTCCCCCACCCACCCTTCTGCACCGTTGTCAGTGATGGGAATGAGTGTAAATGCAAATGAATATTCACTCCCTTCCCCCACCCACCCTTCTGCACCGTTGTCAGTGATGGGAATGAGTGTTAATGCAAATGAATATTCACTCCCTTCCCCGCCCATATACCAACCCACTTCTTTACATTGAAATTCTAACACCAAGAAAGAAAAGTTGTGGAACTTTGGAAATCACAGGATTAATAGACATTTTACTGATATTCAAATTATCAAAAAAGGGAAACAAATGTTTGACAACATCTAGATATATTTATCGATTATAAGCAAAAATCCGCCATGTCATGCGAGTGCTATGTGAGTGTACAATTTTTTTCTCACGTAGCACCCATATGCCATCTATATGACTTGCATTTTTTTCCCAGCAACTATTATTCTACAATCATTTACAGGATTATTTACAGTGTTCTATGCTACAGAATGGTAATGTATCCATAAAAAAAAGAAAAAAATATATAAAACAAGAAAAAAAATGTAAGTATTAAAAGGTACGAAACAAGTAAAACCCCCATCAATTTATATCTGAAAACATCATATTAAAAAAGTAATTTGTATCATTGAATCTGTAATTTCAGAAGTATTAAAAATGCCTTAAAAAATACAGAATCACTGTTTCTTGGTCATATCATCATTAAAAAAAAAAAAAAAAAGAGAGAAAAGAATAAAAAGTGATCAAAAAGTCCTATGTACTCCAAAACAATACCAATAGAAATTATATAAAATAAAATATGGATTTTCAATATTGGACTATTTTTTTTTTTTTTTTTTCAAAAAAAGGGGTTCTTATTTTATAGTGAAGTGGTAAAACATAAATAAACTATATATTTATATTGTCATAATCGTACTGAGCTGCATCAGTTTTATCACATAGGGATCACCGGAAAAATGAATTCCCCTTCTTAAAAAAAATTGCTGTTTCTTTCCATTCATTCTCAGAAAAAAAAAGTAAATAATTAAAGATTTTTAGTATATTGTTGGTACCATGTATAGTGTCAATAAAAAAAAGATAAAGCTTGTCAGGCAAAAAAACAAGCCCCAGTGTTGACTGAAAAATAAAAAAAGACGTATAGCTTTTGGATGGCAGGATAGAAAAAGACAACAATAAAAAGTCTTTACCAAAATGGATGGCAGCGCCTTGGAGGTTCCTCATTAGGCACTTTGTATAATAAGGTGGAAATCAGTGTTATCAAAAAAGGATAATGGAGCAATGGTCCACAACAGCTCAGCTAGGTGCAGATGAAAGGCCGATAAGTTCAGAGGGCAGTAGAGTCTATTATTATTGATTTATGGTAACAACACTATACATTGTTTATGGGGCCCGAGAGTCTTTACCCCAAATAAAGCCATTTAGAATGACAGAGGAGCCCTGCTGTGCTGTGTGTTTACTATACACAGGAATCCGGGACATTATAGAAGGTGCCAGGATCCAGGAGCCGCCATTATTATCCCAATAAAATCCCTTTATAGGGCAGCGCCCCCTGCTGGGATACTGCAGCTTGTGTGCTCTCTTTGTATACTTCAGCAGGTAATTGTATACTGTGGTACAAGAAACATTGTATCTACGATCTTAAAGGGCTCCTATAAAATGTAGCGAACACCGCCACTAAATCATGAAATAATTTTTATTTGCAGGCATTTCACCATCAAAATCACCAGCAGGAAAGAAACGCCATGGAGTCTTCCTCCTGTGTCCAGGACTATCATGGAAAGTATCTGGCAGACAATATGGCTGCTTTTTTGGCTAGGATAGCGAAGTTTCTGTTCTGATCAATGGTCAAGAGGCCACAGTGTGAAAAGGATCTAAACATGGTGGGGAGACTTTAGGGCTTGGTGCATGGTGGAGTTTCAGATGTCCTCTATACGTCATGACCACAGACCCATGAGTTGGCTTATTTTAAAGCTTAAGGTAAAGAAGGCCCCCAGGATTTTTTGAAGTTCATCTCTCCAACACCAACTCTAACCTTAATATTACTCCAGCAATTTTTTAACTTCACACTGAAGCGGTGCTTTAAGTGTAAAGGGGGCTTTACACGCAACGATATCGTTAATGTTTTATCGTCGGGGTCACGTTGTTAGTGACGTACATCCGGCGTCATTAACGATATCGCAGCATGTGACACTTACCAGCAACCTTAAGTGACCTCAAAAATGGTGAAAATCGTTCACCATGGAGAGGTCGTCCCAAAACCAAAAATCGGTAATGGTTGATTATCGATGTGGTTCGTCACTCCTGGGGCAGCACACATCGCTATGTGTGACACCGCAGAAGCGAGGAACGTCTCCTTACCTGCCGCCGGCCGAAATGCGGAAGGAAGAAGGTGGGCGGGATGTTACGTCCTGTTCATCTCCGCCCCTTCGCTTTGATTAGCCGGCCGCTTAGTGACGTCGCGATCACATCGCTGTGATGCCGAATGTCCCTCCCCCTTGAGGGAGGGATTGTTCGGCAGTCATAGCGCCGACGCCGACCAGGTAAGTGCGTGTGACGCTGCCGTAGCGATAATGTTCGCATGAAATCGCATGCACGACGGGGGCGGGTGCTTTTGCATACGATATCGCTATCAATATCGTAGCGTGTAAAGCCCACTTTAGTCCCGTGATCCCTGTCTCAAACTCAACTTCCGGCGTCTTCATCTTCCATCACCACCACTCCTGTCGGTCTCCAGCAATTTGTGATTTGCTGGCAACTCCAGTGTTTCATGGAGCGCGGCAGAGTTCACAAATCAATTAAAGTCCATGAGAGCCTCGTTCTAGCTCTCATAGACTTGCATTAAGCACTTGTGATGTAATTTCTGACTTCTGACCAGTCAAAAGTTACAGTCATAAGATGGCACCGAGGAACCAGTGCAGCACGGAAAAAAGCATGAAAACACCAGAGCAGGGGGCAGTGGACTCAGATTTAAAGAAGAGCCAATCTAACGCTGAAACCACCACCTCCACCCACTGAAGTGTTGCTTTAAGGGCTTATTCACATGAATATTGCAAGAATTGGACTGGCGTTCTGTACGTCTGGGTGGAGGCATCTTTTATGTAACATTTGGCACAATCCAAACTGACTCTTGGTCCTAGTGGGAACTTTCTTCTGTAAATTGTGTCATTGACTATTATATGGCTAGTGTGCTGTCCATGGGCAGATAGCACTACACATGATCCCTAAAAAAACAGTTGTGTGAATGAATGTAAGGACTAGGAATGATCGAATACCTCAAATATTCAGCAACGCCCATATTCGGCGAATAGGTCGCCGCTATTCGACTATTTGCGAATATTCGATGCGCAATGTAAGTCTATGGGAAACTGGAATAGTTGCCGAAAAGCAACTATTCGGGCTTCACATAGACTTACATTGCGCATCGAATATTCGCATAGCAGCAACCTATTCACCGGATATTCGTGAAGCCGAATATTGCCGAATATTTGTGATATTCGATCATTCCTAGTAAGGAAGTGTTCCATAACGCGTAGGCAGGGCCATGTTGGCCTAACATTGGATGATTTTAAAGACGCTGTTTGATGTGTGAATAAAGCTAAATTTTATGGAAGATCGGTGTGCTGGAATTTTTCATCATATTACAAAAGAAAAAAAACAGAGTTCGGGTGCCTTACATACGCAGTTCACTCGCCTGAGCATAACAACTGTGGCTCTACTTTTGATTAGCCGGCCTGGCACAACATCATTGCTGCTGCGTGATGTACCTGTGACGTAGCTCCAAAATGGCTAATAAAAAGAACAACAGTGGATTCTGGGAGGTAAGAAATGGTTCTTGAGGCTCAAGTCAAGCTGTCACAGAATACTGATGTAGCTGATGGACTGAATCATACAAGTCGATTAGATGGGAATCTTCTTTCTTTTGGAGAGGGCTTCCATTTGGCCTAAGGCTTTATTCCCACTTCAATATTTTCGATCAGTATTTCATTAGCATTTGTAGGCCAAAACCAGAAGAGTCTCCAAAACGCAGAACAGGTGTCGATCTCTGAATTATAGTTTTTCTCTCTACGCTACACTCTTGGTTTTGTCATCAAACACTGGTACATAAAGGACGAGGTGTGAATGAGGCATAATAGCGGTGTACTTTTTCTGTGACCAAGCCACGTTTTTTTGCACTAGGGTAAAAAGGAAAGAAAAAAAATGTGGCAGTCAAGAGGACATCTGCCTCATTATGGAGCAAGGGTGCAATATGCAAATGTGACGCCCTGGACTAGCCAGGTCGTCACAGGTAACATACAAACACCACCACCTCCACCAGACAGTAACATTAGCCAAACACAAAACCCTTGTTGCCTCCCTCCAGGGTCTGATGTCCACACCGGGTGGGGCGGAGCCAAGCGGTTGGCCCCACCCACTGAGGAGTTCACAGGCCTGGAGGCGGGAAAAGTGACAGTGAAGTTCAGGAGGTGCAAAGTGAAGAGTGTCTGGGTTTGGGGCCCATGCACTGACAAAAAGGTTGGCAGACGGTGGTGGCCATCTGCAGGAGTGGTGAATCGACACGGAATCGTAGGAATGGGGTTGGGAGTTGGCCCGCCGGTACCGACCGGGGAGCGAAGTGAAGCCAGCACACACAGGCAGGGCCATCGGACCCCGACTAGGCTTGAAGTCGCCGTCAACAGTCAAATCCAAGTGTGACAGGGGTTTCCTAACAGCCAAAGACCCGTTAGAAGACAACCGCCCACACCGTGAGGGTATACAGCTACCGCCTAAGGCTAGAGACCCAAGGGCCAGCGCCTGCAGGCAAACGGGCTCCTCCGGCATCCATACACCGGGGAGCGGACTACCGTTGGGGATCCACTGTAGTCAGACAAGTACACAAAGGTGCAGGGAAAGACAGCCGCCATCACCTGTCCAGGGAGTGACACTGCAGCCGGCTGCAGGACCAGTCCATCCAGCTGTTTGGTTTACCGATGACTTTGTGCATCTCTTACTGAGTGAGTACACCCGTGCTATCCGGGAACTCCCTCGTTTGTGGTGCCTTACGCCTGATCATGTCTGGTACTGGGTTTGGACTGCATGGTTGCCGTGGTTACGCGTCCACGGCGTCACAAACTCCTTCCCAGTCCAGCTGGAAGGAGGGACATCCGTACGACTGGAGCTCCCTGGATTTATGTACACCATCGCTTCCACTGCAGCCCTTTAGGCCATCCATCTGGTTTGTACACAGCAGCACTTCACTTAGTTTACTTTTGGGATTTGATCATCGGATCCTTGATTTTCTTATCTCCATATGTCTCAACGTTTATTACTTAAGATGTTGGAACACCCACTGGGATTTGGCAACCTATCAGTGAATTGATGGGTGTTCCATCTGTCAGCAGCCTTGTGCATTTCCTGTCCAGCGAGCTCCACCTGTTAGCACTTGAATTAATCATTTGCCTATTTATACCCCTTTGGCTTACACTGCCAGCAGGATTCTCCCCCTTGAGAAAGCATTAGTACCGTCGCGAAACGCGCGTTGGTGGTGATCCCTCCTATCCGGGTATGTGCATTATGTCTTGAATATCTTTATGCCTCCAGCTATGGGTTTTTGTGGGATTTCTTCTGCCATTTTATGGTAGTTCTGGGTGCCTGCTCTTTTATCCTAATGCATTTGCACTTTACATGGTATTATGCTAGATTTGGTTAGGTATCCTTTACTACCATGATGTATATCTTTGATCAGTCTTGGTGACCATACTTTGGGGCACCGTGGTGTTATTACTTTATACATTCCATCTGTGACCATTATATGCCTTAATATTGGTGATTTTTGTTCACCTCTCACACGGCTATTTTTGTAATCTCATATTTTTGGTCACCTCTTCCACGGCTATACATTGTCCATTGTGTCCCATTGTGTGCACCATATATGTACTGGCCCACGTTTTCGTACACCTTTTTCCTCTCCCACGGCTATTAAAGGTGGTATTGTTCATCCTCATTTGAACATTTTTAGCACATCATGCGAACTATTTCCACCTCTCCCACGGCTATTGGATATTACATCTGCACCATCATTCTATGCCCCTTTGACCTTATGGTAGTTGTTTTTATACTTGCATTATTGCTGTCTTGCTTGTTTGTCATTTAATAAAAATTACCTCATTGCACAAGATACTCCTTGTCCTCTGTTTTTGCATTAATTGTGAGTAGTGCATACATGCTTCCAGTATACAATTGCTGGCTGCATGTTCACCGTATGTCTCATGTATTGGGATTCTTTCTCAAAGTACACAAAGGTGCAGGGAAAGACAGCCGCCATCACCTGTCCGGGGAGTGACACTGCAGCCGGCTGCGGGACCAGTCCATCCAGCCGTTTGGTTTACTGATGACTTTGTGCATCTCTTACTGAGTGAGTACACCCATGCCATCCGGCACCGCGCCGCGCTGTCCCTGCAACCCTGCACCTCACCAACCCTGCCTCGCCGTCACACCACCGGGCCCCGGGACCACCGACCCCTACCCACGGAGGGGGAAAACAACATCCCAGCTTCTCCCTACCATCACTCCCGGGATCCCCGTCACCAGCAGCGGTGGTGCCTATCTTCACCACAACCCGTGGGTGGCGTCACGGACTAAATCCCCCAAACCAACCACCCCTTACACTCACAGGCGAGGAGCGCCGCTTGAGCCCCAGGATCCGGCCCACCGCTCGAGCCACCGAGCAGCAGCGCCGGACCCGAGCGTTAGCGAGCGCGGCAGCGGCGTACCTCCCCGCCCGCGACACAAACTGCCAGATTTGTGAATCACAATCCTGTGAAAGTTCGGAGACATTCTGCTCTCTGATACACAGGCATCTCAATAAATTAGAATATCATCAAAAAATTCATTTATTTCAGTAATTCAATATAAAAAGGAAACACATATATTATATAGAGTCATTATACACAGAGGGATCTATTTCAAGTGTTTATATCTGTTAATGTTGATGATTATGGCTTACAGCCAATGAAAACCCAAAAGTCATTATCTCAGAAAATTAGAATATTATATAAGACCAACTGAAAAAATGGATTTTACACTCAGAAATGTTGGCGCCTACTGAAAAGTCTGTACAGTAAATGCCTCAATACTTGGTTGGGGCTCCTTTTGCATGAATTACTGCATCACTGCGGCGTGGCATGGAGGCGATCAGCCTGTGGCACTGCTGAGGGTTATGGAAGCCCAGGTTGCTTTGATAGCAGCCTTCAGCATCTCTGCATTGTTGGGTCTGGTGTCTCACATCTTCCGCTTGACAATACCCCATAGATTCGCTATGGGGTTTAGGTCAGGAGAGTTTGCTGCTGGCCACTCAAGCACAGTGATACTGTGGTTATTACACCAGGTATTGGTACTTTTGATAGTGTAGACAGGTGCCACGTCCTGCTGGAAAATGAAATTTCCATCTCCAAAAAGCTTGTCGGCAAAGGGAAGCATGAAGTGCTCGAAAACTTCCTGATGGACAGCTGCATTGACTTTGGTCTTGATAAAACACAGTGGACCTACACCGGCAGATGACATGGCTCCCCAAACCATCACTGATTGTGGAAACCTCACACTAGACAGACCTCAAGCAGCTTGGATTGTGGCCTCTCCACTCTTTCTCCAGACTCTGGGACCTTGATTTCCAAATGAAATACAAAATTTACTTTCATCTGAAAACAACACCTTGGACCACTGAGCAACAGTCCAGTTCTTTACCTCCTTGGCCCAGTAAGACGCTTCTGGTGTTGTCTATTGTCATGAGTAGCTTGAAACAAGCAATGTGACATTTGTAGCCCATTTCTTGGATACGTCTGTGTGTGGTGGCTCTTGAATCACTGACTCCAGCAGCAGTCCACTCCTTGTGAATCTCAACCAAATTTTTGAATGGCCTTTTCTTAACAATTCTAGCAAGGCTGCGGTTATCCCGGTTGCTTGTGCACCTTTTTCTACCACACTTTTTCCTTCCACTCAAGCTTTCATTAATATTCTGGGATACTGCACTCTGTGAACAGTCAGCTTCTTTAGCAATGACCTTTTGTGGCTTACCCTCCTTGTGGTGTGTGTCAATGACTGCCTTCTGGACATCTATCAGGTCAGCAGTCTTCCCCATGATTGTGTTGCCTACTGAACCAGACTAAAGGACCATTTTAAATACTTAGGAAGCCTTTCCTGCTGTTTTGTGGTAATTATTGTAATTTTCTGAGATAATGACTTTTGGGTTTTCATTGGCTGTAAGCCATAATCATCAACATTAACAGAAATAAACACTTGAGATAGATCATTCTGTGTGTAATGTTTCTATATAATATATGCGTTTCACTTTTTGTATTGATTTACTGAAATAAAATAACTCTTTGATGATATTTTTATTTATTGATATGCACCTGTACACTGTAATATGCATCTGTGGACAGGTTTTCATTTTTCAGATGTAAAATAAGAATGTCTCTATTTACAAGTAGAAATGTGGAAAATGGGGAGGAATCTAAGCCCAAAGAATATTGTAAGTCTGTCTCATGTTGTAGCCCTTTGGGTCATTCTAGCACTAAAGTCAAGGTCCAGCTGCAATGTCTGCACCCCCATAGCTAAAGCACTGCCCCAAGCCCTGGATTTTAATATTTCCTGCCCCGAGCAAGTGATTTTGTAGCACTTTATTTCGACTTAACCCCTTTAGCACCAGAGGGCTAAACACTTCCCTCCCCTTATATTTTAGTATTTGGGAAATAGCAATTGTAGGACCATTATGAGGCCAACTCCACTTCTATTTCTACTTTATGGGCGATTGTGTCGCATTGTCAGGACGGTCCGGTCAAACCACCCCGGCCTGTCTGTCAGCTGAAGAACAACAGTCCTGGGGGGTTTCCTTAGAACCTGCCACTCGGTTCTGACGTCATCAGAGAGATATGGAATGATAGGAACCTCTGCCGTCGCCCAAGGTCACACAACGCATTGCTGAGCAATATAGTTGCCTTGCCCGAGGCAGATAGTAGAAGCTCATCAGCTTAGGAGTCTTTTTTTTTTTTCAAAGGTGAAGGAGGGGTGACATTGAAATATATTTTTTAATTGCATTTCAATCAGTTTCCATTAATTTGGACACCCCATTCAGTCCTGTCTAAAATAAGAGGAGGAGGAAAATTAAGGGGGGTGATCCTATATACAGGCTAAAATACTCCATCATAGCTATACCCTAAAGGGCGTAATGCAGCAGACATAACCTGTGGCGGAGTCTCACTCCTGGGGGTACCTGCTGGTGTTGACCTGACTTACACTTCATGTGCTGTGTATGGCCAGGAGGTGTGGAAGTCACTGGAGGAGTTAAAGGGCCAGTAACCCTAAAGTGCCCAGTGATATGGATGGAAATAGAACAATCTATGTCAAAAAGCGCAAATTATGGCACAAATGGTGCATAAAGGAACCAGAAAATGACAAGTAAGACTAAATTATATACAGTATATATACAGTACAGACCAAAAGTTTGGACACACCTTGTCATTTAAAGAGTTTTCTTCATTTTCATGACTCTAAAAATTGTAGATTCACATTGAAGACATCAAAACTATGAATGAAAACATGTGGAATGAAATACTTAAAAAAGTGTGGAACAACTGAAAATATGTCTTATAGTCTAGGTTCTTCAAAGTAGCCACCTTTTGCTTTGATTATTGCTTTGCACCCTCTTGGCATTCTCTTGATGAGCTTCAAGAGGTAGTCACCGGAAATGGTCTTCCAACAGTCTTGAAGGAGTTCCCAGAGATGCTTAGCACTTGTTGGCCCTTTTTCCTTCACTCTGCGGTCCAGCTCACCCCAAACCATCTCAATTGGGTTCAGGTCTGGTGACTGTGAAGGCCAGGTCATCTGGCGTAGCACCCCATCACTCTCCTTCTTAGTCAAATAGCCCTTATACAGCCTGGAGGTGTGTTTGGGGTCATTGTCCTGTTGAAAAATAAATCATGGTCCAACTAAACGCTAAGTGGATGGAATAGCACGCCGCTGCAAGATGCTGTGGTAGCCATGCTGGTTCAGTATGCCTTCAATTTTTAATTAATCCCCAACAGTGTCACCAGCAAAGCACTCCCACACCATCACACCTCCTCCATGCTTCACGGTGGGAACCAGCCATGTCGAGTCCATCCGTTCACCTTTTCTACAAAGACACGGTGGTTGGATCCAAATATCTCAAATTTGGACTCATCAGACCAAAGCACAGATTTCCACTGGTCTAATGTCCATTCCTTGTGTTCTTTAGCCAAAACAAGTCTCTTCTGCTTGTTGCCTGTCCTTAGCAGTGGTTTCCTAGCAGCTATTTTACCATGAAGGCCTGATGCACACAGTTGTTCTAGAGATGAGAAGGTGTGTCCAAACTTTTGGTCTGTACTGTATATACACACATTTATGAGGTGAAACAAATATAGATTGTAAATAAGATGAGAGTCATCTCAAATAAAAAAGAAGAAAATGTCAAAAACGGTTGCAAAGATAAATTCCCCCCATTGTTTTCACAATGACTCAACGACTCCTACCAAGTGTTTGTGCTGTCAGATCCGATCAGGTCTCCTGACAATGATTTGCCTTTACTGACTCACATTGACCAAAATATTTAAATGCAATCTTTTTCATAGAAAGAAGGTTGCGGTGTCCAATATTACAAGGGTGGGTAGAGAGCGCTCACAATTACTTGTTTTGGCTGGATTACTGACAAAATCTATTTCTTGAAATGCTCACCTGTGATCATAAAGTTTACAAAATAGAATTATACCACATAGAAAGCAAAGTCACTGTTTACATACAGCTCTGGAGAATACAGTATTACAGCATACTGTACTTCAGAGCTGAACTCATTAGTTGCTGGTGCAAATGGTGAGAATAACTGTGGAAAGAGAGGCGCAAAAATAGGGTCTTACCCGGTATGACACGTGGGGGCAAGTGTGGGTTAGAACACTCACCTGATGGGGTTGTGCAAGTCACAACCCCTATGAAGGCACGTAGTTAATGTGGAAGGCAGCGGTCCCGCAGTGTAGATATAATCCAAGAGGTAAAGCAGAAGGCAGGTTTAAAATTCCGCACCAAGCCACAGAGAATGCAGATGCTTGTTAGTAAATCCCTTTCTTTATTATTTTTTACACAGGTCTACGCGTTTCGGGGACACATCCGTCCTCATCATCAGGACAATGTACAACGAAAGCCTATCTAGTTAGTCTTTAGTTGTACCTTGTCCTGATGATGAGGATGGATGTGTCCCCGAAACGCGTAGACCTGTGTAAAAAATAATAAAGAAAGGGATTTACTAACAAGCATCTGCATTCTCTGTGGCTTGGCGCGGAATTTTAAACCTGCTTTCTGCTTTACCTCTTGGATTATAGTTGATGGTGCGGTCACAGTGTATATACATTACATTACTTATCCTAAACTGATCCTGAGTTACATCCTGTATTATACTCCAGAGCTGCACTCACTATTCTTCTGGAGTCACAGTGTACATACATTTTATTAAAATCTTGTACTCATCCTGAGTTACATCCTATATTATACCCCAGAGCTGCACTCACTATTCTCCTGGGGCAGTCACTGTGTACAAACATTACATTACTTATTCTATACCGATCCTGAGTTACAGCCTTTATTATACTCCAGAGCTGCACTCACTTTTCTACTGGTGCAGTCACTGTGTACATACATTACTTGTCCCATACTGATCCTGAGTTACATCCTGTATTATACTCCAGAGCTGTACTCACTCTTCTGCTGATGTAGTCACTCTGTACATACAGTACATTACTTGTCCTGCACTGATCCTGAGTTAATTCCTGTATTTTACACTAGAGCTGCACTCACCATTCTACTGGTTTAGTCACTTTCTACATACATTCAATTATTTTTCCCGTACAGATGCTAAGTTACATCCTGTATTATACTCCAAAGCTGTACTCACTATTCTGCTGGTGCAGTCACTGTTTATATGTATATTATTATCTCCTGTACTGATTCTAAGCTAC
The DNA here is from genome assembly GCF_048569485.1 of Anomaloglossus baeobatrachus. NCBI lineage: Eukaryota > Metazoa > Chordata > Amphibia > Anura > Aromobatidae > Anomaloglossus > Anomaloglossus baeobatrachus. The sequence goes on along the minus strand of NC_134357.1, from coordinate 456,188,314 downwards.
ATTTGTATTATACTCCAGAGCTGCACTCATTATTCTGCTAGTGCAGTCACTGTGTACATACATTGGATTACTTATCCTGCACTGGTCATTTCTGCCTATATACCAGTTATCCAAAACAAGAAATTTACGGGGAAAGTTTCCAGGCAGGACACAAAAGGGACCAAAACTATTAAATACACATAAGTGTGACAAACTAGCAGCAGAAACTCGCTGACTGTTCCATGTAAACTCATTGCACTACAACATCATGTGAAAAACATATTTCATGCTTAAAAAAAATGTAAGTGCAGCAAAAAATAAAAATTATATATATATATATATATATATATAAAAATATAAATAAATAAAAATTGTTTTACATTTCATATTAAAAATCGGTCAGGACCTCGTCTCATCTTGAGCTGTCAGAACCCTTTGATAATTTTTTTCCAGGTAGATCACATAACACGGCCCTCAAACGTATTTTTGCTACTGCAGGTGTCTTGTTTCAAAGCTCCTCGGATCGATACGTCATAGGGTGAAGGGTAACCTCAGATTTGATGGAAGGACGACAGCTCGGTTTTGTTCTCACACTTTTGAGAATTCTTTGTGACTTCTCCAGAAAAGGTTAAGAAGAAGAAAATTCCAGATATGATCTGATATTTTCAGAGATCGCTCGTAAATTAAAAGCTCAATGTCACATCTGATAAGGAATTCAACTTTAGTTCTGTTCATCCAGAACTTTCTTGTTCATGAACAGAATTCCAGGTATACAGTAATGACTGACACAGTACGGGAATATCTGCTCTATGGAAATATTCTTATTTACACCCAAAGACTGAAATGATTGTCCAGTGACATTTTGGAGGCATTCAGTCATTATAGGGGAGTGGCAATTTTATGGCACCACCCACATTATCATATTAGGTGTGGCCTGTATTCAGAGGAGAGACTTATACATCAAAGCAATAGCAGGACCCTATAAATGATTAGAGAATGCAAAAAAAATGGTAAAATTTGATAATCCTGCAATATTCTGGGATCATAGGAATTTTACTGAGCAACATGATGAAAGTGTAGTGTATTAATATCCACCTAGTAAAATATGATGTGTGATAGGGGCGACTAAATCAATCAGCCAAAGTGAGGTATGAAAGGACTGGAGCAGTTAGATGTGGCCACTTGTTATTGTGAAGGATCGGCCCACTGAGAGATAAATGAGTTCCTGCAGCTGGCCTGAGGCATGGGACTGGTTTAGGGCTAATCTAATATATAGCAGAGGACCATAATCCATTCAAACAGCTTCATCATCTCCCCGGGGCCCTGTGATAATGAGCTGCCCGAGCTCAATGATGAACAACTGATGACTATTGTTATAGGTTGAGGGGGTGGGCAAGACATGGCCAGATCAAATAAGGGGCCAGGGACATTCCCTAATGGCCTTTCAGCTGAGAACATGGCAGACTAGCACATATACATAGGTCCTGTCACTTGCCAGAAATTTAGATTTTTTTTAACCTGGCATAAATGCCACTGTTCTCCTGAATCCGGCTTTGTTTTGTTCTTTTGTTCCTACTATTCCTACTTCCTGAGATATAGCCCTCTTTTCTTCTTTCATAAATTTAGTCTTTTTGCCAAGTGGGCATTAACTTTTCTTTATAGAACACTTCCATATGACCACATTAGGATGCGGGGGGCTAGCAACTGTTCCTCTTCATCTGGAGGAAAGAAGAGCATTGCGCTCTAGCTCCGCCCACAGATAAACCTCAGCTTGCAATGCACAGTTTAAAGTGCCGGCAGCCTGCAAAGTGTAGCTGCCTGCCGGAGCACTGTCTGTAGTTCCTGGAAATCTGCCCGGAGGTGGGGAAACAGGAAAGCTAGTGACAACCTGCTCCTGCCAACCCCGAGTGGGCCCCCAGGCTGCCCAGGGCCCTGGCACTTTCCCAGGTGCTGACGCCGGCCCTGACCACATCCATTTGGCTAAAAAGGACTGGATTAAAGAGGTTGACCCCTACTTTAATACTGATGGCCTATCCTCTCTTCCTTGTCTATTAGAGGTTGTGCCATCCTTAGGATAGGTCATCAATGTCTGATCGCCTGGGGTCCAACACTATGTACCCCAGCCGATCCGCTGTTCTTGGTTTCGGTGGTGACAACCAGAAGTGCACAGTTCCAGAGCTGCCCAGTCTTCTGATAGCAGCTGCGGCCGGGAATTGCACATCCGCTTCCTATTGATTTGAATTTGAGGCGGATGTGCAGTACCCGGCAGCGGTCACTATCAGAAAATGGGGCAACTCTGAGACTGAACACTTCTGGTTGCTGCCGGTGGCGCTGAGAGCAGCTGATCGGCGGGAATGATGGGTGTTGGACCCTGGCCGATCAGACATTGATGACCTGTCGTAAGGATAAGACAACGTCTAATAGACAAGGAAGAGAGAGCCATTTTGCAAGAATGGAGCATCCCAGGAACAAAAGGAAAGCAACCCCAAATTCAAGAGAACAGAACCATTTATACCAGTTAAAATATTTTATATTAGGGCATGTGACAGGTCCGACATAAAGGTTTATTACATGGTAATTTCAGAGAAATCGCAGAGGAGCAGCTGTCAGACAGCAGTGCTGCTGCTAATCTTAGGGGACACAGTCAAACATCAGTTAGGCTACTTTCACATCAGTGTTTTTTTGCCTAAAATAATTAAAAAAAAAAAAAAATGACGTGGGCTTTGCCCAAGTTTTGTGTCCAGCCAGGTACAACTAGACAGCTGGGAATTGGAATCAGCAGCGCAGGGTAGCCCAAGCTTTATGGCCCCCCCCACTGCGAATTGTAGTCCACAGCCGCCCCAGAAAATGGTGCTTTCATAGAAGCACCATCTTCTGGCGCTGTATCCAACTCTTCCAGCGGCCCTAGTGCCGGGTGGCACGCTGGCTAATGAGGGGTTAATACCAGCTTTGTATTACCAGCTGATATAAAGATTCTTAATGTCAGGCCAAGTTTGACCCAGCCATTAAGAATCTCTAATAAAGGGTTAAAAAAAAGACATCACATAGAGAAAAAATATTTTATTAGAAATAAATACACAGACACACTTAGGGACTCCATCTTTATTGCTCCCTCTCACCCCTCCACGATCCTGGTCTTCTTTCTTCAACTGATGCAGCTCCGCTATATCAGAAAGCACAGGGGAGGAATAACTACTTTCTGGGCATGTTCAGTACTGAGAACAAGATCCTGCTTACTGGAATGCGGTAACTTTCGGTAGAGCAGAATCCAGCTCATTGAAAAGCATTGCAGGTACCGCCGCAATATGAAGGATCCGGTGAGCTGCAGTATTTTGTTGGAGGTCAAAAACGCTACAAGTAAAAATTTTGAAAAAAGATAAAATACCGCATCTCACCGGATCCAGTGTGTGCCGCACGCAACTGAATGTGACCGCATATTGCCGCGATTCCATTGCAAATGCATTGAAATGACAACACATTTGTAAAGGATCTGGCTTTGCGGCAAAAAAATCAATTTGTGCTGCAGTTAAAAAAACGTTGGTGTGAAAGTAGCCTTAGGCCCCCTTCACACGTCCGTGAAAAACACGCACGTGTGTTACGGGCCGTTTTTCGGGTCCATGTCCCGTTTTTGTGTCCGTTTTTATGGTCCGTGTGGCATCTGTGTGAATTGCGCATGCTAGCCGTGTTTGTGTGTAGAACGTCCGTGTGTGCGTGTGGAATTAATGTGTATGTGTACGTGGAATGTCTGTGTGTGTGATGCCCAATGTGGTTTATAAATGTCGGCTGACAGCCGACAGAGTTGCGCGATGAGAATGAACTCGGGTGATCTTCACCCGACTTCATCCTCATACCGTGGCTCTGTCTGTGTCGAGTACTGATAATAGAAGAAGCTGTGGAAAATAAAGCGCAATAGGGTCTTACCCTCGTATGTAGGGGTATAGGATGGCGGAGCAATACTACTCACCAAATGTGGTTGTGAGAGTCACAACCACTATAATCGCATGTAGAAAATGACCAAGGCAGCAGCAACCCAAAGCGGCAGATAACAGATAGAGGTAGAAATCTCATTTGATGTTGGCTTATGTCTGATGGTCCTGAGGAAGGGAGCAGGGCTCCTGAAACGCGTAGACCTATGCAATAATAAAGCTTCATTAATCTGATCCTCTGGCTGGTGATCATTGGCGCGGTTTTGAAGAACCCGGTTTCTACCTCTCTCTGTTATGTGTCGAGTACTGATTAGCGGTCACCTGTGAAGGATTCACCGGTGACCGCTAATCCCCCGAGTGACTGAAGTTTCCCCCCTCTCTCATACTCACCGATCCCCGATCATCGGCGCGGCGCTGCACGGTATTCACACTGCTGCGGCGGCTTTTACTATTTTGAAAAAGCCGGCCGCTCATTAAACAATCTCGTATTCCCTGCTTTCCCCGCCCACCGGTGCCTATGATTGGTTGCAGTGAGACACGCCCCCACGCTGAGTGACAGGTGTCTCACTGCACCCAATCACAGCACCTGGCGGGCGTGTCTATACTGTGTAGTAAAATAAATAAATATATAATTAAAAAAAAACTGGCGTGCGGTCCCCCCCAATTGTAATGCCAGCCAAATAAAGCCATACGGCTGAAGGCTGGTATTCTCAGGATGGGGAGCTCCACGTTATGGGGAGCCCCACACCCTAACAATATCAGTCAGCAGCAGCCCAGAATTGCCGCATACATTAGATGCGACAGTTCTGGGACTGTAGCCGGCTCTTCCCGATTTGCCCTGGTGCTTTGGCAAATCGGGGTAATAATGAGTTAATGGCAGCCCATAGCTGCCACTAAATCCTAGATTAATCATGTCAGGCGTCTCCCCGAGATTCCTTTCATGATTAATCTGTAAGTTACAGTAAATAAACACACACACCCGAAAAAATCCTTTATTAGAAATAAAAAACACACACATATACCCTGGTTCACCACTTTAATCAGCCCGAAAAAGTCCTCCATGTCCGGCGTAATCCAGGATGGTGCAGAGGGCTTTTTCGGGCTGATTAAATTGGTGAACCAGGGTATATGTTTGTGTTTTTTATTTCTAATAAAGGATTTTTTCTAGTGTGTGTTTATTTACTGTAACTTACAGATTAATCATGAAAGGAATCTCGGGGAGACGCCTGACATGATTAATCTAGGATTTAGTGGCAGCTATGGGGTGCCATTAACTCCTTATTACCCCGATTTGCCAAAGCACCAGGGCAAATCGGGAAGAGCCGGGTGCAGTCCCAGAACTGTCGCATCTAATGTATGCGGCAATTCTGGGCGGCTGCTGACTGATATTGTTAGGGTGGGGGGCTCCCCATAACGTGGAGCTCCCCATCCTGAGAATACCAACCTTCAGCCGTATGGCTTTATCTGGCTGGCATTAAAATTGGGGGGGACCGCACGCCGTTTTTTGAAATTATTTATTTATTTATTTCTTTTACTGCACAGTATAGACACACCTACCGGCTGCTGTGATTGGTTGCAGTGAGACACCTGTCACTCAGCGTGGGGGCGTGTCTCACTGCAACCAATCATAGGCGCCGGTGGGCGGGGAAAGCAGGGAATACGAGATTGTTTAATGAGCGGCCGGCTTTTTCAAAATAGTAAAAGCCGCTGCAGCAGTGTGAATGCCGTGCAGCGCCGCGCCGGTGATCGGGGAACGGTAAGTATGAGAGAGGGAGGGAAACTGACCGACAGACTGTGAGAGAGGGACAGATAGACAGAGAGACCGACCGACGGACTCAGGGAGATTGACCGACATACACAGAAATAGAAAGAATGGCCGACATCACTAGAAATAAAAACACCAAACGGACACGGACTATAGGTAGATGCATACGTGTTTACTAACGTGTGTGCACATACCCATAGACTTCCATTGTGTCCACGTGTGCGTGCTCCGTGCAGATAACGGACATGCATCCGTGCAAAACGCAAACACATACGGATCACGGACACGCACACACGGACATAATGAAATAACGCACATGTGACCACAATCATAGAATAACATTGGTGCATGTTTGTCCGTGTCTCCGGTATATACGGAAACGGAACAAACACGCACGTGCTTCACGGACGTGTGAAGGGGGCCTTAGGGGTACTTTGCACGTTGCGACATCGCTACTGCGATATCGTCGGGGTCAAATCGAAAGTGACACACATCCGGCACTGGTAACGACGTCGCAATGTGTAAAGCCTAGATGCGCCGATAAACGATCGCAAAAGCACCGTAAATCGGTGATCTGTGTAGCGTCACACATTTTCATAATGTCGCACCAATAGTAGACACGATGTTATTCCCATCGCTGTGTGTGAAGCCGCAGGAGCGAGGAACATCTCCATACCTGCCTCTGTAAGACCTGTTAACATTTACATATATAGGTTAGAAGACTGTGAACTTTTCCTTGTTATGCTGCCACCTGCTGTCAAAACAAAGAACAGCGGGCACAAACCCCTGCTGCTTGATTTACTTGGTACAGTCCTGAACAGGATGTGAGGAGGAGCTAGTTTTGTTTGGTAGCTGTTTATGCTGAGGTGTGTGTGTTCGGACGTGCTGAAGAAGGCAAGGCCGCATTCTGCCCTGCTGAACAAAGTCCAAGTACCTGAGTGTTGCGTGACATCTCCCCAAGACACAGATCCAAGAAAGGCTGGATGTGGAGCGAGGAGCCAGACAGCACGGGCAAATTACAGAGACGGGACAAAGCCTGAACTTTAGAGGTGTCTGCCGGCGGAATACGGGCCCCAACGGTGATGAGGTACCCCACGCTGAAACCTGCAGTTAAGTGTGCACACTATTTTTAGTTAGGGACAGATAGGAAAAGACTCTGCACTGTGTTATGCAAGTAAGGTAAGAAGGACCCTGCGGTTTTTTTTGCTTAATAAGGATTTTTGTGTTTTGCTTTTGGGAGTACAATCTGAGGCTTCCCACCCTTGACAAGCTATTCAGAGTGGTTGTATGTATATTACATTATATCTACTGCTGTGCACATTCCCGCTTTTCTCTCCCTCCTTTACCGCACTATTCCTCCACCTGTGTTGTGCAATATGTTATTAAATTTGCATTGATTAACCCCCGTGGTTCCGTGCAGTCCTTGCGTATCCCGTTACCTGCAGGTTATTACATTTGGCGTAGTCGGCAGGATACGCAGGCTGGTACGGAACCATGGACGGACAGGGGGGTGTCGCTGATGGGGGTGTTCTAATACAACCTGATGGGGGAATACCAGCAAGACAGCTGTCCCTGGGGGCTATGCTGACCCATATACCAAAATTTACTGGCAACAATGTATCTCTCCATGACTGGGAGCAGAGAGTGAGGGGCATGTTGAGAGTAGCTGGAGTGACTGCAGAAAATCAAGGGGAGATATTGCTGATTGCCCTTGAAGGCCATGCTCAAGAGACTATTTTATTGCGCCCTGAGAGTGAACGAAAGACGTTAGAGCAGGTGGTGAAGATTCTTGAGAGAGTGTATGGCGGGAAACCAGAAGCAGGAGATTTACAGGCGCAACTGTTCTACAGGCTGCAGGGTGAAGAAGAAGGTCTGCCACAGTATGCAAATGCACTCCAGAGAATAATGAGACAAATGCTTACAGCAGAGCCAGAGCTAGCACAAACCCCCGGTTATGCTGACCGTACCCTGCGAGATCAATTCCTCCGCGGATTACATAACCCCAAGATCAAAGGTGCCCTCCGTGAACGGCTCAGGGTAGAAAAAAAACTAACTTTCCAGGAAATATTGGAAGAAGCAGTCTCCCGCGCACAAACTGAAAATTGCGACCCGCAGAACGCCTGGGGAGAAGTTTGTATGCATAAGATAGTCCCGGGTGAGAAAAACCGAAAACCGAGCCAACTTGAGGCTAAAGTCGATCAGTTACAAAAGACGGTTACTGCTCTACAAGAGTTGCTGAAGAATATGCAAGCCCCGGCGTCAGAAGTAAGAACGACAGCACCGCGGCCAAATACCCGCACGCATACCTATCAAGAAGAGAGGGGACAGATCGAGCAGAGACGATCGAGACCCACTGGAGAGTACCAGTGTTGGAACTGTGGAAATCAGAACCATTTATTCCGACACTGTCCGGAGAGGAAGACGTCTCAAGAAAGACCGCCGTTAAACTAGTGCCTCCCTCCATGGATGGGCACATGGCGGGGAGACCAACTGAGCTTAGAGAAAACCAACGCCCTGAAGATATAGCAGCCAGCACGCCGACGATCATGGCCGAATTTGAAGGGACAAAAGTAAGATGCTTGATGGATACTGGGTCCCAAGTGACCACCATGCCAGAACAGTTCTTCTACCAACATTTTGGACAAACTGTATCCATTGACAAAGGGGCACATATCAAACTGAGGGCTGCAAACAATCTTCCCATTCCGGTTGTAGGGGTCGTGTGGATGGACATACGTGCATTTGGCCAGAACTTAGGCAAAAAAGGGATTGTGTTAACGGAGGGCCGGTACGACAGAGAGGTGCCGGCTATCGTGGGTATGAACGTCCTGAAAGAATTAGACCAGTTGCTCTTCAACAAGGGGGGCTGTGATTACTGGAAGACGACAGTTGCTAACAGGCCCGCCCAAAAGGTCTTCCAACACCTTATCCGTGCCCGAGGACTGTGGAGGAATGGTGGGAGCCGCTACCCGGTGGGGAGGGTTTGAGTCCCAAGACAGACAACAATTACTCTACCTCCAAATCGTGAGACAGTCCTCACCTTGCCAGTCGGAGCCCACCGTACACTCGAGGGGATGGAGGTGTTGGTGGAGCCTTACCGTGGTGAAGAGAACGGAGATGAACCGTTGGTGGCTCGCACTTTAGCAACAGTAAGAAATGGAAGAGTCCCTTTCCGTTGCGTGAACACCGGTGAACAGGCCTACACCTTGACCTCGGGAGTTGTTCTGGCCCATGTCTACCTGGCGCCTGAAGAGGTGGCGACCGCAGAATCGATTGAATTGCAGCCCATGGCAGGGGAAGCCTGGACTTGGGCTGTTTCTATGGAAAGAAAAGAGAAACCCACTGATCAGTGGAACAGTCGCGTCATCTTAGGGCAGATGGGAGTGGACCTGAGCCCCTTCGCTTTGGAGCAAGCCCAAGCCATAGAAGACTTTATTTGGGAGAATCAAGCCACGTTCTCCCATCACGCAGAAGATTTTTGCTGTACTGACAAGATTCAGCACGAAATACCCACTGGAGATGCCCCACCGATCAGGGAAAGGTACAGACAAATACCCCCAAAGTACTACCAAGAGGTAAAAGAGCTCTTGGCACAGATGCTGAAGAGCGGGGTGGTAAGAGAAAGTCAGAGTCCATGGGCTGCCCCAATCGTGCTGGTCAAGAAAAAGGATGGGTCTACCCGCTTCTGTGTTGACTACCGCAAGCTTAATGGATGCACGGTTCGTGATTCCTACCCTCTGCCCCGGATAGAGGAGTCCCTGTCGGCGCTGGGAAAGGCACGTTACTTCTCCTCCCTTGATCTGGCCAGCGGATATTGGCAGGTCCCTGTGGCAGAGAAAGACAAGGCCAAGACCGCATTTATTGTACCCATGGGACTCTTTGAGTTCAATCGCATGCCGTTTGGACTAAATAATGCCCCAGGAACTTTTCAGCGCCTCATGGAAAGTTGCCTTGGAGACATGAACTTCGAGGCCACGTTGATTTACCTGGATGACATAGTAGTGTATTCTGCAACCTTCGAAAAACATCTAGAAAACCTGGGTCAAGTGTTTCAGCGGTTACGGGCACATGGGCTTAAACTGAAACCAAAAAAAATGCCGGATCTTTTAGGAAGAGATTGAATATCTCGGACACAAGGTGTCGGAAGCCGGCGTACAGCCCTCCAATGGGAAAGTGAGAGCAGTGCTACAATGGCCCACACCCAGCACAGTGCGGGAGGTTCGAGCTTTCCTGGGGCTAGCCGGATATTACCGTCGCTTTATCAAAGATTTCGCGAAGGAGGCATAACCGTTGCACGAATTGCTCCGAGGGACTGCGAAAGGACCAAAAGCACAGAAAATTTGCTGGGGACCAAGACAAGCAGAAGCCTTACACCGATTGAAAGAGGCCTTGGTTGGCGCCCCTGTGCTTGCCTATGCAGACTATAACCTCCCTTTTCGGTTGTATACAGACGCAAGCCTCTACGGCCTGGGTGCAGTACTGGCCCAGGTACAGAATGGTACTGAACGGGTGATTGCATATGGAAGTCAGACGTTACGGGAAGCCGAGCGCAACCCCGAGAATTACAGTTCCTTTCGGCTGGAGTTACTGGCACTAGTATGGGCAATAACCGAAAGGTTCTCGGAATATCTCACGGAAGCCCAAATTGAAGTCTATACGGATAATAATCCCCTGGCTCACATCTCCACCGCCAAACTGGGAGCAATGGAACAGAGGTGGCTAGCACGACTCTCCAGATACAATTATCATGTGCAGTACCGCTCCAAGCATGAAAATCAGAATGCGGATCCCCTTTCTCGTGTTACCACCGAAGCCCCAGTGGGGGAGAGAGATGAACAGTTGGAGGAAGACGAAATTCCGGACTTCAGTAAATTCACCGCTCAAGTGGTAGAGGCTCGTATGCTGGAAATTACATCGGGCACGACATCACGCCTGCTTGGCCAAACCAGAGAGGAATGGGTGAAAATCCAGTCATTTGACCCAGAACTGCTTCAAGTGAAAGAGTGGGTGATCCAGCAGCGCAAGCCTAGAAAGGAAATACGGGCCACGCTGTCGCACGTGGCCCTCCAGATTCTCAGCCAGTGGGCTAAGCTGTCGGTGCAGGAAGGGATGCTGTATCGGAAGGTGCACCTAGCTACAGAGTTGGAAGTACGGTGGCAAGTAGTGATACCACAGAAGATGGCAGTACCATTGGCCCGAGAGGCGCATGAGAAGGGAGCCCATTTCGGACCGGACAAGACTTATCAGTGGTTGCAAAGAATAGTATACTGTCCTCAGATGCTTTGGGCAGTAGAGAAGGCCTGTAAACTGTGCCGTTCCTGTGAGTTAAGTAAAGCTCCCCCACAGCGAGCACCAGTACAGACTATTGCAACCAAAGAGCCATTGGAAGTACTCATGATCGATTATCTGAAGATTGGTCACTCCCACCGGGGCTATCAGTTCTGCCTTGTGATGACAGATCACTTCTCCAAATTTGCGGTGGTGACGCCCACCAGAGATCAGACGGCTGAATCAGCTGCTCGAGCCATCAGTGATGACTTTATCCGGGTGTACGGCTGCCCCAAAAGAATACATTCCGACCAAGGGGCTTGCTTTCAGGGCGGTGTCATGAGAGAGCTGCAAAGGATTTACGGAATGCAGAAGTCAAGGACTACGCCTTATCATCCACAGGGCAACGGAGCCTGCGGGGAGATTTAACTGGACCCTCCTACAAATGCTACGCACGTTAGAGGATGATCGTAAGAATCACTGGCCCGGCTATCTCGCAGAACTCGTGTGGGCGTACAATAATTGTGTCCACTCCACCACTGGGTACACCCCGTACGTGCTACTGTTTGGAAGAGCCGGAAGAGGCATTGAAGAGCTGAACCTAGCTCCCCCCGAGATCAGTGAAGGTCAGAGTGTGGGTTCCTGGGTTGACTGTCACCGTCGACGGCTGGAGACTATCCATCGAATTGTCACCAAGCGGCTGCAAGAAAAGACACATCCACAGCGGAAACCTGTGTGTGAAACCCCGTTCTTGCCAGGGGACCGAGTACTAGTTGCAGAGAAGCATCCGAGATACAAGTTGAGCGAGCGCTGGAAAACAGAGCCTTACATTGTGATCAAAAGAATCTCGCCCCACGGATCAGTATACGAAGTGAGAGGCGAGCAAAGAGGCAGCACCCTCATCCTGCATCGCAATATGCTGAGGCCCTGCTATTCAGAAGACAGGACCAGACAAAGTACCTCGGAGACGGTGCCCATGCCCGTTCCTGTTACCCTCGAAGAGGGCTCTGACGATGAAGAATGGTGGTGGGCCCTGACAAACCCAGCAGACTGGGAGAGATCCACGCCCCCATGCGTTCAAGACACAGGTGCCACCCCTGCAGAGCAGGAGTCACCAATCGCCAGAGATGGGGACGAGAATACTGTACTCCCTGATACGGCGCCGACGTCTGGTGACTTAGCCGTAGTACCACGCCGGACTGAGCGGGCTAATGCTGGTATTCCCCCTGATCGGTACTTGGCAGATGAATTTGTGTGTTCTGTCACTGGATCCTGTTTTAAGACATTGGCTCCCAAGCAACAGGTTGTGAAGCAGGGCAGGAGTTGCCACCGTGTGCCCCTGTGCAGAGCGCCTCAGGAGAGTATCGGCCGGGACGGCCGAGGTTAAAGAGGGGGGGAAATGTAAGACCTGTTAACATTTACATATATAGGTTAGAAGACTGTGAACTTTTCCTTGTTATGCTGCCACCTGCTGTCAAAACAAAGAACAGCGGGCACAAACCCCTGCTGCTTGATTTACTTGGTACAGTCCTGAACAGGATGTGAGGAGGAGCTAGTTTTGTTTGGTAGCTGTTTATGCTGAGGTGTGTGTGTTCGGACGTGCTGAAGAAGGCAAGGCCGCATTCTGCCCCGCTGAACAAAGTCCAAGTACCTGAGTGTTGCGTGACATCTCCCCAAGACACAGATCCAAGAAAGGCTGGATGTGTAGCGAGGTGCCAGACAGCACGGGCAAATTACAGAGACGGGACAAAGACTGAACTTTAGAGGTGTCTGCCGGCGGAATACGGGCCCCAACGGTGACGAGGTACCCCACGCTGAAACCTGCAGTTAAGTGTGCACACTATTTTTAGTTAGGGACAGATAGGAAAAGACTCTGCACTGTGTTATGCAAGTAAGGTAAGAAGGACCCTGCGGTTTTTTTTGCTTAATAAGGATTTTTGTGTTTTGCTTTTGGGAGTACAATCTGAGGCTTCCCACCCTTGACAAGCTATTCAGAGTGGTTGTATGTATATTACATTATATCTACTGCTGTGCACATTCCCACTTTTCTCTCCCTCCTTTACCGCACTATTCCTCCACCTGTGTTGTGCAATATGTTATTAAATTTGCATTGATTAACCCCCGTGGTTCTGTGCAGTCCTTGCGTATCCCGTTACCTGCAGGTTATTACACCTCCACCGGCTATGCGGAAGAAAGGAGGTGGGCGGGATGTTTACTTCCCGCTCATCTCTGCCCCTCCGCTTCTATTGGCCGCCTTCCATGTGACGTCACTGTGACGCCACACGACCCGCCCCCTAAGGAAGGAGGCGGGTCGCCGGCCAGAGCGACGTCGCAGGGCAGGTAAGTATGTGTGAAGCTGCCGTAGCGATAATGTTTGGTTCGGCAGCTATCACAAGATATCGCATGTGCGACGGGGGCGGGTACTATCGTGCTCGGCATCGCTAGCATCGGCTAGCGATGTCGCAGCGTGCAAAGTACCCCCTTAGGCTCTGGAAGGGTCCATAGTCGTAGACCTAAAAGTTTATTCCCATCTTCAAACATGGATATTCTCAGATAGTGATTGTAAAAAAAACCCCAAGCACTTTTGCAATGTACTGCTTCTTACGCTTCATTTATTAGTGTGTGAGATGTGGAGGCGGATCAGGATGGAGGCGGAGCTGGAGTGGAATCTCAAGGGGGCCCCAAAATTATGCCAGTCAGGGGCCCTGAAATCCCTAGTGGCAGCTCTGCTTAGGAGAGTGTCCACCGCTGCTGTGCAGCTCTCAAGAAGGCCAGAATTAGGACGCAAGAACGTGCTCCAACAATCCTGACGAGCCTAAAAACTATAGCGGGCTTTACACGCTGCAATCTCGCTAGCGACATCGCAAGCGATCGTACCAGCCCCCGTCCGTTGTGCGACACGGGCAAATCGCTGCCTGTGCCGCACAACCTCGCTTAACCCCGTCACACGCACTTACCTACCCTGCAACGTCGCTCTGGCTGGCGAATCGCCTCCTTTCTAAGGGGGAGGTTCGTGCGGCGTCACAGCGACGTCACATGGCAGGCGTCCAATAGAAGCGGAGGGGTGGAGATGAGCGGGACGCAACATCCTGCCCACCTTCTCCCTTCCGCATTGCCGGTGGACGCAGGTAAGGAGATGTTCGTCGCTCCTGCGGTGTCACACATAGCGATGTGTGCTGCCGCAGGAACAACGAACAACATCGCTAATATGCAGAGAACAATTTTTTGCTTCAGGACGACCTCTCCGCGGCAAACGATTTTGACCGCTTTTGCGATCGTTTAAGGTTGCTCATAAGTGTCACACACTGCGATATCGTTAATGACGCCGGATGTGCGTCACAAAGACTGTGACCCCGACAATAATTCATTAACGATATCGTAGCGTGTAAAGGCCGCTTATGTTTACAAGCCTCAATATTAAAAAAAAAAGAAAAGCAAAATAATAAATTATATAGAGCTTGCAAGCACTGCATATGTTCTCCTGGCTAGCAGCGGTGGTCGGTCTCCAAAGCAACCAGCTGTAAACCCAAAGTAAAGTGGTTGAAAATTTTAATGAGCACTAAACTGAAAAATGGCTTGTATTTACAAGCACTATCCAACAATAACCATTTATAGAGAATGTAATCACTCTTTGAATCTATGGGAAATTTTTAAAGGATGAGTAACAAGCCTGAGAGTGATCTGGAGATAATAGGTGAAAGAGAAGGCAATAGAAGGAGAGCATGGACACTGGATGGGCTCCTAAGACCATAGATTTCACACAGACGGTAGAGCCCATGGCTTGAATACGGTCTTAAAGGATCTTTTCAGAATCATCTAAATAAAGTCCTACTTCTCACAGCTGGGAGTTTGTTACAGTTGTATCCAGCCTAGAGAATCCTCTTTGCTCTCTCCTGAGTAGATACTTGCTGCCAGTCCTGATTATATTGAAACGACCGTGTGACCCAGACCAAAAGGGAAGGCAGGGCTTGTGTAAGCCCCTTTAAAAAAAAAGAAAAAAAGAAAAAAAAAAGTGTTTTGGGGTGGTTAATAGTGGTAGCAGGAGCAGGACACCCAGTTTTGGGCTACAAAACACTGCAAAGCGGGCTTTACATGCTACGAGATCGCTACAGCGATCTCGTTGGGGGGTCACAGATTTTGTCATCTGGCCACTGTAGCGATACCATTGCGTGTGACACCTATGAGCGATTTTGCATCGTCGCAAAAACGTGCAAAATCACTCATCGGCGACATGGGGGTCCATTCTCAAATATCGTTACTGAAGCAGTAACGAAGTTATTCCTCGTTCCTGCGGCAGCATACATCGGTACGTGTGACACCGCAGGAAAGAGGAACCTCTCCTTACCTGCCTCCCAGCCACAATGCGGAAGCAAGGAGGTGGGCGGGATATAATGTCCCGCTCATCTCCGCCCCTCCGCTTCTGTCGCGGGTGGAGGAGGGGACGCTGCGCTCTCCCACTGCTCGGGTCCGGCCGCTGCTGCTGCTGCGGCTGCCGCTGGTGCTCGGTGGTGGCTTGAGCGGTGGGCTGGATCCCGGGGACTCAAGCGGCGTTCCTCGCCCGTGAGTGAAAGGGGCATTTTGATTGTGGGGGTTTTGATTATTGTCCGTGACGCCACCCACGGTTGTGGTGATATTGGTGATGAAATGATGAGCCAGGGGAGCCTCCGGCCTTGTAGTCGTGGCGGTAGTTTTGAGGCTGGTCCCTGGCTTCACCACTTCTTCAAGGTCGGGGACTGACTTGGTGGGGCAGAGTGTGATAGTGCATTCGCCGGATGACGTACAAATGATCTTCAGACAAAGGGTGCTGGTTACAAACGACATCCTTTATTGCACAACAGGATCCGGCAGTAAAATCAGGCACTTTTCGGTGGAGCTGGGGGCAGCCTGCCCTAACGCACCCTCTGGTGGGGATATGCCCGGGGTACTCCACTTCGCCGGGCTCCCACACTTTGGTTTCATGCACACCGGACCCACACCAGTTGCTTCACACCCTGAGGTTACGTTCCCCTCCTTGTTCTCCGGCGCCCCCTGGTGGTCCCGCTCACACACTCTGCCCCTTGGTGTTCTCAGCCTTCAGTCCCGGATCCAAACTAAACTCACACACACTCACACATTCCCCCATAATACAGCCGTCCCACCCGGCCACTAGGGGTGCCCTATCACAACATAGAATAATAAAAGTCAACATTTTTATTTATTACAATTCCGGGTTAACTATGCTGGTACTGGTAGGGGGTAGGCCCACCCACTACAGTGACACCACCGCTGCTCTGGACGGGGATCCCGGGAGCGGTGACAGGGAGCAGCTTTGTTGTTATTCCTCCCCTCCGTGGGTAGGGGGTTGGTTGTCCCGGGGCCCGGTGATGGGGTAGGGATGGATGGCAGGCGGGTTACAGGGCCTGGTGAGGTGCAGGGTCGCAGGGGCAGCGCTGTGCCGCACGGCACGGTGGTACTCACTCAGCCAATGATGAGGACACAGTTCTTGGTAAAACACACGGCTGGATGGACGGGTCCCACAGACGGCTGCGGTGTTGTTTCTCCCGGCAGGTTGGTGATGACTGCCTTTCCCTGCACCTATGTACGGTAAACGGTTCCAATGGGTTCCCACCGGTAACCCGCTCCCCGGCTTGGATGTGGGCCGGAGGAGCCCCTTTTGCCCGCAGGCTCTGGCCCTGGGAAACGGTTGCCTTGGCGGTGGCGGTGTCTCCCTCACTTGGTTGGACTGTTGCCTTCTGTCGGGACTTGGTCGTTGGGAAACCCAGGAGGTTCCCTTCACTAACGAATTCGGCAAATTCACGGCGACTCCTAGCCTTGCCGGGGTCCGTAAGCCCCTGCCAGATGGTGCTGGCTTCTCTTTGTGTACCGGTCTGGTACTGCCGGGCCACCGCCCGTCCACGGTCCTTACGGTAGACTCCAATCGGCCACTCCTGCATACGGTCACCTCCGTCTGCCAACCTTGCTGATCCGTCCGGGCCACACACCCGGCCCAACTTCAGGCTTCTCAACTGCTACTTCCCTCCTTCCACTTTCACTTCCCAAACTTAATCTGCCTGCTTTTCCCACCTCCAGGACTGTGAACTCCTCGGTGGGCGGGACCAACCGCCTGGCCCACCCCCTGGTGTGAACATCAGCCCCTGGAGGAAGGCAACAAGGGTTTTTGTCTGACTTTGGTGTACCTGACCGGGAGTGTGGGGTGTGTTGGTGTAGTGCTCGTGACGTCCTGGCTTGCCCAGGGCGCCACACTTCTATTGGCCGGCGGTTCAGTGACGCTGCTGTGACGTCGCTGTGACGCTGAACGAACCGCCCCCTTAGAAAGGAGGCGGTTTCTCACAGTTTTAGATGTGGTTATTGGTCATATTGTTGTACAGGCAAAACAGCTATTTTTCAAAAATCTTCGCACCCCACACCTCACACAGTTGCTCGGTACTAGTGATGAGCAGACACTACCATGCTCGGGTGCTCAGTAGTAGTGATGAGCAGATACTTCTATGCTCGGGTGCTCAGTACTAGTGATGAGCGAGCATTACCATGCTCTGGTCCTCAGAACTAGTGATGAGCGAGCACTACCATGCTTAGGTGCTTAGTACATGGATGAGCGAGCAATACCATGCTCAGGTGCTCAGCACTAGTGATGACACTGATGAGGGAACACTACCATGCTCAGGTGCTCGGTACTAGTGATGAGCAAGCACTACCATACTTGGGTGCTCCGTACTAGTGATGAGCAAGCACTACCATGCTTGGGTGCTTGGTACTAGTGATGAACGGACACTACCATGCTCAGATGCTCAGTACTAGTAATGAACGAGCACTACCATGCTCGGGTGCTCAGTACTAGTGATTAGCGAGCACTACCATGCTTGGGTGCTCAGAACTAGTGCTGAGCGAGCACTACCATGCTCGGGTGGTTAGTACATGGATGAGCGAGCAATACCATGCTCAGGTGCTCGGTACTAGTGATGAGCGAGCACTACCATGCTCAGGTGCTTAGTACAGGGATGAGTGAGCACTACCATGCTCAGGTGCTCAGTATTAGTGATGTGCAAGTGTCGCGGGCGGAGGAGGGGACGCTGCGCTCACCCACTGCTCGGGTCCGGCACTGCTACTGCTTCGCTTGCTGCTTGGTCGGTGGCTCGAGCGGTGGGCCGGACCCCGGGGACTCGAGCGGCGTTCCTCGCCCGTGAGTGAAAAGGGGATTGGTTTTGGGGATTTATTGTCCGTGACGCCACCCACGGTTGTGGTGAGATTGGTGACACCACCGCTGCTCTGGACAGGGATCCCGGGAGCGATGACAGTTAGCAGCCTGGATGTTGGTTCTCCCCTCCGTGGGTAGGGGGTTGGTTGTCCCGGGGCCCAGTGATGGGGTAGGGATGGATGGCAGGCGGGTTACGGGGCCTGGTGAGGTGCAGGGTCGCGGGGGCAGCACTGTGCAGCACAGCACGGTGGTACTCACTCAGCCAATCATGAACACAAAGTCTCCGGTTAAACAAACGGCTGGATGGATGGGTCCCACAGACGGCTGCGGTGTTTCTCCTCCCGGCAGGTTGATGGTGACTGCCTTTCCCTGCACCTGTGTAGTGTAGACGGCTCCGATGGGTTCCCACCGGTAACCCGCTCCCAGCTTGGATATGTGCTGAAGGAGCCCCTTTTGCCCGCAGGCTCTGGCCCTGGGAACTGTAGCCTTGGCGGTGGCTGTGTTTCCCTCTAACGGTTGGACTGTTGCCTTCTATCGGGACTTGGCTGCTGGGAAACCCCGGAGGTTCCCTTCGCTAACGGATTTGACAATTTCAGCGGCGACTCCTAGCCTTGTCGGGGTCCGTAAGCCCTGCTGGTTTGTGCTGGCTTCTCTTTGCGTACTGGTCCGGTACCGCCGGGCCACCGCCCGTCCACGGTCCTTACGGCTAGCTCCAATTGGCCTCTCCTGCAGACGGTCACCACCGTCTGCCAACCTTGCTGTTCCGTCCGGGCCACACACCCGGACCAACTTCAGTCTGCTCTCTACCACCTCACTTCTCCACTCTCTACTCTCTGACTAACTCTCTCTCTCTTTTCCCGCCTCCAGGACTGTGAACTCCTCGGTGGGCGGGACCAACCACCTGGCCCACCCCCTGGTGTGAGCATCAGCCCCTGGAGGGAGGCAACAAGGATTTTGTTTGACTTAGGTGTGCCTGACCGGGGTGTGGGGTGTGTTGGTGTAGTTCCTGTGACGACCTGGATTGTCCAGGGCGCCACACAAGCACTTCCATACTTGGGTGCTCCGTACTACCGTAGTGATGAGCACGCACTACCATGCTCGGGTGCTCGGTACTAGTGATGAGCGAACACTACCATGCTCGGGTGCTCGGTACTAGTGATGAACGGACACTAGCATGCTCGGCTGCTCAGTACTAGTGATGAGTGAGCACTACCATGCTCGGCTGCTAGGTACTAGTGATGAGTGAGCACTACCATGCTCAGATGCTCTGTACTAGTGATGAGCGAGCACTACTATGCTCGTGTGCTCGGCACTAGTGATAAGCAGACACTACCATGCTCATGTGCTCGGTACTAGTGATGAATGAGCACTACCATGCTCGGGTGTTCAGTACTAGTGACGAGCGGACACTACCATGCTCTGGTGCTCAATACTAGTGAATGAATGAGCACTACCATGCTCGGGTGTTCAGTACTAGTGATGAGCGGACACTACCATGCTTGTGTGCTGGGTACTAGTGATGAGTGGACACTACCATGCTTATGTGCTCAGTACTAGTGACGAGCGGACACTACCATGCTCAGTACTAGTGATGAGGAAGCAATGCCATGCTCGGGTGCTCAGTACTCGAAAAGTAGTTAGACGCTTGAACGTACTCGACTAGAGAACTGAGTATTATGACTTCCATTATACTCGGTACACGAGTTGAGCCCATCCGAGCGTCCGACTGCTCATTTCAAGTATCGAGCACTTGAGCATGGTAGTGCTTGCTCACCATTTGTCCCTATGTTTGAGATTGGTACAGGTCCTAAAAGTGTAACCTACATCTCACAGACATTTTTGGCATATCCACATAAATGTTTGAGATGGGAATACCTCTTTAGTGGAAAATACTGCATTAAAGAGGACCAACCAGCAGGATTTTGCTATATAAGGTAAAGGCAATGCCATACTGGCACTAGGATGCTGATTGCAGGCATACCTGCTATAAAAAGGTCCAATGCTTGGCTGATTAAATACAGGCACTAAGATGCTGAATCCAAGTATAACTGTTAGGCCTCTTTCACACGTACGTGTTTGGCAGTTTTCTCACGTACCGGAGACCCGCACACACGTAGACCTATGGATTCCTATGGATTTGGACACACGTAAGCATTTTGGCACGGAGCATGTGTCCGTTCCATACTTACGTGTGTCCGTGCGCTCCACACGTCGACATATCCGTTTTCTCTCCGGCATCACGGGTGTCACACGGAACGCAAACGTATCACACGTAACACACACGGACCACACGGATGTGTTCCGTGTGACACGCACCGGAGAGAAGACATGTTTCTGTGAGAAAAGAAAACGAAAACATTACTCACCTTCTCCAGTACTGCTGTCTCTGCCGCTGCTGCCACTTGCTGCCGACCGCTGCTCATTATGCTCATCGAATATTCACTTCACTGCGGCCGGAAGCAGCAGCAGCGGGGAGTCGGCAGGACCAGAGACTGAAGATCAGCACCACGGACAGCGACGCTAGGGACAGGTGAGGAGAAAGTTCCCATTCTCCGTGTGTTATCACGGATAACACACGGAGAACACACGTAGCCCATAAACACGGCTCGCGGCGGGCAAAACGCACCTTTGACACATCCGTGAAAAACGTGCATGTTTTTTAACGGACGTGTGAAAGAGGCCTCATAGAAAGATCCAATACTTGGTTGATTAAATATCTATAATCAAAGTTGCAGGACAGCACTGCACTTTGGTGCAACATGGGTGGGTCTTTGTGGGTCACGTCCTGGCGTTTATTCCTCCTCCTCTGGCTTGCCCCCTTTTCTTTAATTGAATATCGCGCCACACCGTCATTGCTGTTGTTGGTAGTGCATGCGCATTGCCATAGTAGTCAGGTCTTCATTACAAAAATGGCTCCGGAGATCACGGTACATGCATGTACAGACTCTGGCGCCATTTTTTTCAACACAATGAGGTGAAGATAATGAGAAACATTGGCGCATGCGCAGATGTTAAAAGCAAACAAAAACAAATCTGCAGACGTAGTGATACTTCTCATGGTTTTCACCTCAGTGTGTTAAATAAAATGGCGCATGAGATCGTGGTACGTGCATGTATGGCGCCCCTGAGACTCCAGTCGCCACAGAGTATTGCACCTCAGTTAAGATGCGGTATTCGCCTTGTGTAAGGAGGGGGTTATTCACTGGTGTTCCCAATTCACACTTTACATACAGCTTAGGAGCTTTTTCCCTGGGGAGCTGGACTAGGGTAGGCAGGGGGTTCGCCATCATGAAGGATGGGAATGTCCTGGTCACTAGGACAATCACCTGGGTGCGGGTTCCACTTGGGGTAGAAGTAGGAGCAACTCACACAATCTTCAGTAAGTGTACCCGGGACATCAGTTCTGGTGACACGACACCCCCATCTTCTCTTCATCTTTTTCTTTCACATGACCTGGGTATGGAGCGGAACACTCAGCCCGGGTTCCTCACTGCTGGAGGGGCAACTCTTACAAAGAACCTTTACCAAACACTGATGGCTTCTTCCAACTTATCCGAGGTCGACGGGGCCCATCACAGCGGTGAGTAGCACTGCTCACCGCTGTGATGGGCCCCGTCGACCTCGGATAAGCCACCGGGTTACTTAAAGAACTGTGAGTATAGACAACTGGAACCACAGAGGCAGACTCGGATTCTTATTACCGGCGCCGTCTTCCTGCACCTCGGTGCTAAAGGCCACCACCACTACACCTACTCCCCTCATCATCCTCCCCGGGGCCCGCTCCACCTGTGGGGAGCGATACCATCTTGGCTGCTATTACCTTCCGCCCCAGAGGACAGCGACAGCAGCGGCGGCTAATCCCTGGCCGCGTACCGCAGGTGGCGTCACGACAAACATCCACCGGTTATTCCCCTTCTATTGTGGAAACCTTGGGGCACGAAAACAGGCAAACCATCGCAACATCCCAGACCTCCACACCGGCCCGGTGACGAGTAACAGGTACGAGACCAGACCTGAACCCTCTGCCCCCTGGGTGCCATAACTTGGCATCACGAACAGGATAACGTGCCTGGCCAAAACCCGGGTACTGTGTGCCTTATTAGACTGTGTTAAAACCGGATTTATTGAAAGGACAGTCGCCATTACTTATTCCGCGCGGGAAAAGAAGGGACGAGCGATCGTGGGCGGTACCCGCAAAGAGCGCAAAAGTGTGGGTGGAGCCCGAGAAGAGCACCAAAAAGAGCCCCACTGCCAGCAACTGGCAGGAAACCCTGTGCCTGCAAGGACATGTCCACTGAGGATAATCGTAAACCTGGGTGACTTCAAAGATCGACTGTACAGCTTGTTTCGACTGCGGATCCAGATCCTGGAATTGATCAAAGTTATGGCTATTCTGACCAAAGCGGTGCAATCCAAGCAAGGGTCTCAGCAACCTGTAACCATTGAACTGGCTTCCAGTGCTGATGACCTTCCATGGCGGTGACGTGGGAGGACCCCGCTGCCACAAGTCCCCGATCGTTATGATGCTCATGGGCAGCCGATCTGCTGGTGCTGCAACAAAGTTGAACACTTTGCCCGTGAATGTCCTTTGAGTGCCCAGAGCCAGGGGGCTGGGACCAGCCCTCTGGCACCACCAGCAGTCAATAAAGAATAACTGTTTTGTTTTTCATATGCAAACCTTGATGTTTTATTGCATGCTGATGCTGCTGACCAGTAACTGTTGAAAATGTTTGAAACTGTTTAATGTGATGTGCCTCCCATAAAGGGTAGAATGTTATATTGTTAATTGCATACAAAAAATTGCAGTGTACTAACTTTGCTTGATTGCAGCCTGGGAGTGCTGCCATTTGCTGTGGGGGAATGTGGTGCCCCTGAGGCTTCAGTCACCACAGAGTATTGCACCTCAGTTAAGGTGCGGTATTCGCCTCGGGTAAGGAGGGGGTTAATCACTGGTGTTCCACATTCACACTTTACATACAGCTTAGGAGCTTTCTCACTGGGGAGCTGGACTAGGGAAGGCAGGGGGTTGGCCATTACGAAGCATGGGAATTTCCCAGTCACTAGGACAACCACCTGGGGGGTAGGTTCCACTTGGGGTAGAAGTAGGAGCAACTCACACAATCTTCAGTCAGTCTACCCGGGACATTAGTTCTGGGGACACAACACCTCCATCTTCTCTTCATCTTTTTCTTTCACAGGGCCTAAGTTTGGAGCGGAATGCTCAGCCCGGGTTCCTCAGTGCTGGAGGGGCAACTCTTACAAAGAACCTTTTCCAAATACCGGTGGCTTCTTCCAACTCAACTTATCCGAGGTCGACGAGGCCCATCACAACAGTGACTAGTGCTACTGCGGCAGCAACCAGGCTACTTAAAGAACTGTGAGTAAAGACACCTGGAACCGCAGCGGCCTCGGTGCCAACAGCCACCGTCACTACCCCTACTCCTCCGCATCATCCTCCCCGGGCCCCTTTTCCACCTGTGGGGAGCGATACCAACTCGGCTGCTATTACCATCCGCCCTGGAGAACAGTGACAGCAGCGGCGACTAATCCCTGGCAGCATACTGCAGGTGGCGTCACGGCAAACATCCACCTCTTATTCCCCTTCTATTGGGGACACCTCGGGGCACGAAACCGGGCAGGCCACCATGACATCCCCTACCTCCACACAGGCCCGGTGACAAGTAACAGGCACTAGACCGGACCTAAACCCCCTGCCCCATGGGTGCCACACATGCACGGACTCCGGCGCCATTTTAATGAAGACTTAAGTACTGTGGCAATGCGTATGTGCCAACAACACAGCAATGGTGGCGCAATATTCAAATAAAGAAAAGGGGGAAAACCAGAGGACACCAAAGGAGGAATAAACGTGAGGACCCAACCGACAAAGACCCGCCCATGTTTCACACGTTAATCAACCTGGGGTGCATTTCTGCAACTTTGAGTAAAGATTAATCAACCAAGCATCAGATTTTGCTATAACAGGTATGTCAGGATTCAGCATCTTAGTGCCTGTATAGCACTGCCTTTACTTACTCATATAGCAAAATCCTGCTGGTTGGTCCTCTTTAAATCATAAATCAATTATCTTGCATTTTTTTGTTACTTTATTGTAATTACAGCCTACTATGACACTTTATAAAAAAATACACTCAGGTCACCCAGTTTCCTATGCGCCTGGACAATAAGGCTGTGTTCACACAGATTTTTTTATTTTTTTTTTAGCAGATCTTCAAAATGCTTGGAAAATTGTTCCTATTCATTTCAATGAGCAATCCACATTGATGTTGGATCTTTATAACAGTCTCCACTTGAGGAATGCATAGAAAACCCTCATTCCATTGGCACCTGTTTTTTTGTTGAGATTTTACCTTTTTTTGTGTGCCACATTATTTTTTTCATTTTTAAACTAATTTTATGTGTTCTCTTGTTTTGTTTTTTAAGTTCGCCACTGTTTTTTGGAATTTAGGGTTCCATCTGATTTTTTATTTGCAACTTTTCCAAAAGTCACAAATGTCCTCCCATGCCCCCTGCCCTCCTGGAGTGTTCTTATGTCTCTCAATATTTTGGTGCAATTTTTGCTACATTTTGCAAAACAAATAAGTTTTGGAACTAAAAAATAAATCAATTTTTTATTTTGTACAAAATTTGTGAACCACAGGTTCTGTTTTGAAAAATTTGCTGCAAAAAAAACCCCCAAAACCCATAAATGAATACCACAAGATTTATAAGAAAGGTAACTTAAAAGAAATGATGAATCAGGGCCTCTAAGAAAAAATCAGCTTAAGGCTATGTGCGCACTAGAAAATGTCTTTTTCTTAAGGAAAAATCCGGACCCTCTTAAAAAATCCTGCACTCGCGGTAAAAAACTGCAGCGAAATCCGAATGCGGTTTGCTGCGGTTTGCCACGGATTTTCCGCAGGTTGGTCCCTGCGGAATTTTACCATTATCTATAGCAAAAACCGCAGGTACCTGCGGAAAAAAAGTGACATGCTCATTAATTCCGCAGCAGAAAATCTGCGGGTATAAAAAAACGCAGTGTGCGCACAGCATTTTTTAGGATTTGCTGGGGAATGACTGCAGCAACGTTAGACACATTTTCTCAGCAAATCCGCGGCAAAATCCGTGGTAAATCCGCAGCGTGTGCACAGGGCCTAAAGGGGGCTTTACACGCTACGACATCGCTAATGTGAACTCGTTGGGGTCACGGATTTTGTGACGCACATCCGGCCGCATTAGCGATGACGTTGCGTGTGACACCGATGAGCGATTTTGCATCATTACAAAAATGTGCAAAATCGCTCATCGGTGACATGGGGGTCCATTCTCAAATATCGTTACTGCAGCAGTAACGAGGTTGTTCCTCGTTCCTGCGGCAGCACACATCGCTCCGTGTGACACCGCAGGAACGAGGAAGCTCTCCTTACCTGCCTCCCGGCCACAATGCGGAAGGAAGGAGGTGGGCGGGATGTTACGTCCCGCTCATTTCCGCCCCTCCGCTTCTATTGGGCGGTCGCTCAGTGACGTCGTTGTGACGCCGCACGTACCGCCCCCTTAGAAAGGAGGCGGTTCGCCGGTCACAGCGACGTCGCCGGGCAGGTAAGTATTTGTGACGGGTCTGGGCGATGTTGTGCAGCACGGGCAGCGATTTGCCCGTGTCACACAACAGATGGGGGCAGGTACCCACACTAGCAATATCGGGACCGATATCGCAGTGTGTAAAGCCCACTTTAGGCTATGTGCGCACTAGATAATAGACTTTTCTTAAGAAAAATCCGCACCCTCTGGCAGAATACCGCACCCCCGGCAAAAACCGCGGTAAACCGCACCTGCGTTTTTGCCGCGAGTTGCTGCAGTTTTGTCCCTGCGGATTTTTACCATTATCTATGGCAGAAACCTGCAGAAAAGAAGTGACATGCACATTAATTTCGCAGCGGAAATTCTGCGGGTAAATCCACAGGTATAAAAAAAATTTAATGTGCGCACAGCATTTTTTTTATACCCATAGGATTTGCTGGGGAATGAATGCAGAAATGTTAGACACATTTTCTGCAGCAAATCCGTGGTAAAATCCGTGCGCACATAGCCTAAACCTCCTAAGAAAAAAAATCGAGTTTAAATTTGACAGAAGAGGATGACAACGGAGAAACCTATTTACCAATCTTTTTTTTTAAATAAGGTGACACCCTACCTCAGATATGATCTTTTTTTTTTGTGCTGATTGTGAATTTACAGATCTGTAATGAAGTTTTTCCTGTTGATGCCGGGCTGGAGCAGAGTGAAGCATCCCTTCCTGTGGGTGGTTTTATAACCCCGCACTCCGGGAGCCATTACTTTTATAACGTGTTGACAGGTGTGGAGTTCGTTAAACATGTATGAGCCCATTGTGATATGAGGTAACAGCTAATGCAATCTATTAAACAAGCCTGCAATCATATTAGCACCATCTGTGTAGTCCCTGCCAATTGGCACCATTTTCCTGTCACCTTCCTTTCAAGATTTAAAGGAATTGTCCACGTTGTAATCAATGTGCATCCATGTAATCCAAAGATACAGATGGTCCTCCAGGGTATATTTAGCTTTTTCAGATGCAAATCTCAAGTCTAGGAATGAAAAAAAATCTGCATTTTTATAAAACTTGTTGAAGCTACACCCCTTAAAGAGCTTAAAGGGCAGTTCCACTTTGGCGTCTTATTGCATAAATGTGTAGTAAACCAGTGTATAAAAATGTAACTAATGTACTCTAATCATTAGGAATGTCTCAGGTTGCATTCACACATTCACAGCTGAGGTATGGCCCCAAACTGCGACCACATGCTGTGAGCATTGGTTTGCAAATGACAGCAGCCAAAAGCACTTTTGTTGTGCTGTAGCTGCAATACAACTATAGATTGCTGTATACTGAGGCTACATCTCAGCATAATGCAGGTGATGAGGTCACATTACAACCCGCTAGGAGCTGCAAAAAAATTCATTTGGTTCCAATTTATTGTAACTTGCTTGCTGCGGCCAAAGGTCGTTTGTAACTTGCTTGCTGCGGTCGTGGTTCTATTTGTAACTTGCTTGTCATGGTACCTTGTGGGTTGAAATGTGACCCCATTTACCTGTTACATAGTGATGATATACATTGATTTTTAACTGTGCACCTTTTGTGCTTGCTAAAGTCATAGACCCAGCATTATGCTGCCCATCATTCAGCATTAAAAAAACAGACATGTGGATAGCACTATAAATAGGTGTCCTTATGCTGTCCATGGAAATAAAACAAGTACATGACATGAATAGCAATAATGTGTGAATAAGGCCTAACCTCATCCTCCACCGCACTGTATATACTTCCATAGCACATATAATAAAGGACGACATCGTCCAACATCAACCGTAAGTGTATGATCTCGCCATGCCCATGACATACCATGGCTGATTGACTGACAAAGCTGGAAAACAATGAATATTGCAATGTTGTTGGCAAGCTTTCCCAGATTCTTGTATGGCAAAGCTGACAAATATGTAGGCTTTTTTTTTTTTTTAAAAAATACTAAGGCAGCTGAACCACGACTGTCCCCATGCCATTTTTTAGTCTGTGGGAAATCTCAATGTGATGGTGCCCATATTATTGCCAACTATCTTTCCCAGAAAATGAATAAATGTCGACACAAGAAGTCTAATATCTGATGTGGTTTGTGACTTTGGGTCCATTCCTGATCCATTGAGTCTTGTTTTATTTCTATAAGGCATCTGTGTTTCCGGACGTGTGACATCCGTGTCCACATGTACCAGAGACACGGACACACGTAGACCCATTAAATTCAATGGGTTTGTGCACACGTCGGTGTTTTCACATGGACCGTGTGTCTGCGTGGAGCACATGTGTGTCCTTGTGCTCTACACGGTGACATATTCGTTTTCTGCCGGCAGTATGGATGTCTCATTGACCTCACACTTATGTGATCCATGTGACATCAGTGTGACATGTACCGGAGAAAACACCTGTCCCTTAGAAAATAAAAAAAAAATTATACTTACCTGTCTCCTGCACTGCTGTCTCTGCCTCTGCTGTTGCTTCTGGGTTTGCTCATTATGCTCATATGTATTCACTGCACTCAGCACGGACCCAAAATTATCAGCAGCAGCAGAGACAGGTTAGTATGCAAATTCATGTTGTCAAAGTGCTATCCAAATGTCTCACGGGAGGTGGTGAGCTCTCCATCAATGGAAATCTTCAAGCGGAAACTGGATAAACATACAGTGCCTACAAGTAGTATTCAACCCCCTGCAGATTTAGCAGGTTTGATAAGATGCAAATAAGGGTACCTTCACACTTAGCGATGCAGCAGCGATCCGACCAGCGATCTGACCTGGTCAGGATCGCTGCTGCATCGCTACATGGTCGCTGGTGAGCTGTCAAACAGGCAGATCTCACCAGCGACCAGTGAACAGCCCCCAGCCAGCAGCGACGTGCAAGCGACGCTGCGCTTGCACAGAGCCGCCGTCTGGAAGCTGCGGAGACTGGTAACTAAGGTAAACATCGGGTATGGTTACCCGATGTTTACATTAGTTACCAGCGCACACCGCTTAGCTGTGTGTGCAGGGAGCAGGGAGCCGCGCACACTGAGCGCTGGCTCCTTGCTCTCCTAGCTACAGTACACATCGGGTTAATTAACCCGATGTGTAATGCAGCTACATGTGCAGAGAGCAGGGAGCCGCGCACACTGAGCGCTGGCTCCTTGCTCTCCTAGCTGCTGTACACATCGGGTTAATTAACCCGATGTGTACAGCAGCTACATGTGCAGAGAGCCGGAGCCGGCAGCACAGGCAGCGTGAGAGCGGCGGAGGCTGGTAACTAAGGTAAATATCGGGTAACCACCTTGGTTACCCGATGTTTATCTTGGTTACAAGCTTACCTCAGCTGTCAGATGCCGGCTCCTGCTCCCTGCTCGCTTCATTTGTCGCTCTCTCGCTGTCACACACAGCGATCTGTGTGTCACAGCGGGAGAGCGCCTTTGAAGAAAACGAACCAGGGCTGTGTGTAACGAGCAGCGATCTCGCAGCAGGGGCCAGATCGCTGCTCAGTGTCACACACAGCGAGATCGCTAATGAGGTCACTGCTGCGTCACAAAAAGCGTGACTCAGCAGCGATCTCGGCAGCGAGCTCGCTGTGTGTGAAGCACCCCTAAGTTAGAGCCTGCAAACTTCAAACAAGAGCAGGATTTATTAACAGATGCATAAATCTTACAAACCAACAAGTTATGTTGCTCAGTTAAATTTTAATACATTTTCAACATAAAAGTGTGGGTCAATTATTATTCAACCCCTAGGTTTAATATTTTGTGGAATAACCCTGGTTTGCAATTACAGCTAATAATCGTCTTTTATAAGACCTGATCAGGCCGGCACAGGTCTCTGGAGTTATCTTGACCCACTCCTCCATGCAGATCTTCTCCAAGTTATCTAGGTTCTTTGGGTGTCTCATGTGGACTTTAATCTTGAGCTCCTTCCACAAGTTTTCAATTGGGTTAAGGTCAGGAGACTGACTAGGCCACTGCAACACCTTGATTTTTTCCCTCTTGAACCAGGCCTTGGTTTTCTTGGCTGTGTGCTTTGGGTCGTTGTCTTGTTGGAAGATGAAATGACGACCCATCTTAAGATCCTTGATGGAGGAGCGGAGGTTCTTGGCCAAAATCTCCAGATAGGCCGTGCTATCCATCTTTCCATGGATGCGGACCAGATGGCCAGGCCCCTTGGCTGAGAAACAGCCCCACAGCATGATGCTGCCACCACAATGCTTGACTGTAGGGATGGTATTCTTGGGGTCGTATGCAGTGCCATCCAGTCTCCAAACGTCACGGGTGTGGTTGGCACCAAAGATCTCGATCTTGGTCTCATCAGACCAGAGAACCTTGAACCAGTCTGTCTCAGAGTCCTCCAAGTGATCATGAGCAAACTGTAGACGAGCCTTGACATGACGCTTTGAAAGTAAAGGTACCTTATGGGCTCGTCTGGAACGGAGACCATTGCGGTGGAGTGCGTTACTTATGGTATTGACTGAAACCAATGTCCCCACTGCCATGAGATCTTCCCGGAGCTCCTTCCTTGTTGTCCTTGGGTTAGCCTTGACTCTTCGGACAAGCCTGGCCTCGGCACGGGTGGAAATTTTCAAAGGCTGTCCAGGCCGTGGAAGGCTAACAGTAGTTCCATAAGCCTTCCACTTCCGGATGATGCTCCCAACAGTGGAGACAGGTAGGCCCAACTCCTTGGAAAGGGTTTTGCACCACTTGCCAGCCTTGTGACCCTCCACGATCTTGTCTCTGATGGCCTTGGAATGCTCCTTTGTCTTTCCCATGTTGACCAAGTATGAGTGCTGTTCATAAGTTTGGGGAGGGTCTTAATTAGTCAGAAAAGGCTGGAAAAAGAGATAATTAATCCAAGCATGTGAAGCTCATTGTTCTTTGTGCCTGAAATACTTCTTAATACTTTAGGGGAACCAAACAGAATTCTGGTGGTTTGAGGGGTTGAATAATAAATGACCCTCTGAATAAACTTTTCACAATTTAAAAAAAAAAAAAAAAAAAGAAATAACATTCTTTTTTGCTGCAGTGCATTTCACACTTCCAGGCTGATCTACAGTCCAAATGTCACAATGCCAAGTTAATTCCGAATGTGTAAACCTGCTAAATCTGCAGGGGGTTGAATACTACTTGTAAGCACTGTATAGTTGGGATGATATAGGAAAACCTGCACTCACAGGGGGTTGAACCCGATGGCCCTTGAGGTCCGTTCCAACTCTACCAGTCTATAGGGTGCTTTACACGCTGCGACATCGCTAACGATATATCGTCGGGGTCACGGTATTTGTGACGCACATCCGGCGTCATTCGCGACATCGCAGCGTGACAGCTAGGAGCGACGATCAATGATCGCAAAAACGTCAAAATTGTTGATCGTTGACACGTCGCTCCTTTTCATAATATCGTTGGTGGTGCATGCCGCTGGTTATTCTTCGTTCCTGCGGCACCACACATCGCTTTGTGTGACACCGCAGGAACGACGAACATCTCCTTACCTGCGTCCTCCGGCAATGAAGAAGGAAGGAGGTGGGCGGGATATTCCACCTGCTCATCTCCGCACCTCCGCTTCTATTTGACGGCTGCCGTGTGACGTCTCTGTGACGCTGCAGGAACCGCCCCCTTAGAAAGGAGGCGGATTGCCGGCCACAGCGACGTTGCAGGGAAGGTAAGTCCGTGTCACGGGTGTAAATGATGTTGTGCACCACGGGCAGCGATTTGTCCGTGTCGCACAACCGACGGGGGTGGGTACGCTCGCTAGCGATATCGATAGCGATATCGCAGCGTGTAAAGTGCCCTTTAGATTCTATGACCAACACATGGAGAACATACACACGGACAAACATACTGACCTGCCCTACGGACCTTCACACACGTTAAATGCACGGACGTGTGAAAGAGTTCTAAGACAAGTTTGATGTTACAAAGGGCTGATCGAAACACAAGCTTTAAACTCAGCAGGACACCGAGAGACCACTGACAGCCGATGCCCCTAAGGGCTAATTCTCTGTCCCCAATGATGCTGGGAATCACAGGGGTTAAATGAGATTAACACCCTGACATGGTTTCATTGTCAGCTGTAGAAAAGAGGGGGCACAGTATGATTGCCCTCCAGGGGTCCTGCACGGTGGCCCCTATTTACTTAGCATTTGCAAATCAACACCTTTAGTGGTTAATAATGATCTGGTTTATTTTAGCCTGGGACTCGTGAGACCTGAAGGAGGACATTCACACATCGTACATGCTGCTAATTAACCCCATACAGGCTAATGCCCCCCAGTATTCTGCAAACAAGTGTTTACAAACTTAACAGTGCATCAGTCCCTAAAATCGAAAATCACAATAAAAGGAGTCTTTCACTTTCATCAAGTCAATAAATGAAACTGTACCTGTTCCTGGAAAATCTAGGTGACAACCAATATGGCCACCATTACTATTTCCAAAGAGTTGGGTCCCTATGCAAAATTATCCTCCTATGTGGTAGAGGGGCATTTTATATCATTGGGTCATAATAGCCTCCACAACCCCCTGTAAATTTCTGATACCATACAGGGATTATTGCCTTTCTAGAAAGCTGTACATGACATATCCCTGCTCCTTTATTACTGCATTCCTAGCAGATTTACTATTCAAGAGTCCAATAAAGCTGGACAACAACAATATGGCTGCCATTACAGCTCAAATAGAGTAATAACTGGAAGCTCCTCTCAAAAACCTGTATGAGAGACCCCCAACCAGCATAACCTGTCCTTTAATAGGGCATTTGACGCACTTGGTATGTAATGCTTGAGTCCCGTTTCACACGTCCGTGCAAAACACATACAATTTGCATGGTCCATGGTGTGTGTGTGTGCGCGTGCGTATCTGTGTTCTGCGTTTGCTGTCTGTGTGCTATACGTGTGACATCCACATAGCACACAGACAGCATGAACTTCTAGACTTACCTGTCCCCGGCAATGCTGATGTCTCTGTCACTGCTGCTCCTGGGTTCGCGGTACAGTGAATACATGAGCATAATGAGCGGGCCCGGAAGCAAGTGACAGCAGCTGCAGAGACAGCAGTGCTGGAGACAAGTGAATATATAAAATAATTTTATTTCAATGACACGTGTATCCTCCGGTACGTATCACACTGATGTCATGGTCCGTGTGACATCAGTGTTGCCGGAGAAAAACGGACATGTTGCCATTTGGAGCACACGGACATGCGTCTGCTCCACACGGACACACGGGCCATGTGAAAACACGCAGCTGTGCGCAGATCCATATATTTTAATGGGTCTACATGTGTCTGTGTCTCCGGTACCTGTGAAAATGAACGTCACACATACCGAATACACAGACATGTGAAGAAGGCCTTAAATAAAGCTGATGCTTCCTAATACTTGGCTTTGATGAAACTTCATTGACATATTTAGATGTGGATTACTTGCATTTTTTAGGCAAAAACACACTAAATTGCATGTGCGTTTGTTACCTGTGAATATTCTGCATCTATTGTAAGTCTATGGATAAAATCTACACAGAAAACTCAGCGCACGGCACTCCCTGAAGATCAGCATTTCTGCTGATGAGAGGAATGTTGAAGCACCGCTCTGATCAGCAGAAGCAATCGGATAGTGCAGGCATGAAGTCCTCTAAGGGGAGTAGTAAAATCAATAAAAAAATATAAAAAAAGTTTTGAACAATATAAAAAAAAAAACCCTAAAAGTTCAAAATCAAACAAAAAAATACACATTTGTTATAGTCGAGTTCAGAAATGCTCACTCTATCAAGATATAAAATCAATTGATCTGATCAGTTAAGAGCATAGCAAGATAAAATATCAAAGCGCCATAATTACGTTTTGCTTGCTGCAACTTTGCATTAAAATCCAATAACAGGCGATCAAAACTTTGCATCTATGAAAAAACGGCATAATTGAAAACACCAGCTCAAGACGCAAAAAATAAGCCATCACTGAGCCCCAGATCCCGAAAAATTAGAATGCTACAGGTCTCAGAAAATGGCAGCGAAAACGCAATTTTTTTTTGACAAATTTCTGATTTTCTTTTATCATCACTTCGATAAAGGTAAAATTATACATGTTTGGTATCTATGAACTCGTACTGACGTGGGGAATCATACTGCCGGGTCAGTTTTACCATATAGTGAAAATGGTCAATTAAAAAAAACCCAAAAAAACCCAATCATTGAATTGCACTTGTTTTGCAAATTCAAAGCACTTGGGATATTTTTCCTGTTTTCCTATACAATATGGGTCAAAATTAATGGTGTCGTTTAACACTCCAACTCGTCTTGCAGAAAACAAGCCCTCATATGGCTATATTGACTGAAAAATAAAAGAAAAAGTTATGGCTCTTGGAAGAAGGGGAGGTAAAAACAAAAATGAAAAATGGAAAGTTGCCCATGGGGAAAGGGGTTAATAAATTTGGCGCATCTTTCAGCTTGCATGCGCAACTGCAAAAATTGTACTAAAGCCAGAAACCAAGGTAAATGTCCGGCGCCAGTTTTGTGCTGGAAATTAAGATTAAATTACAGGGCACCCTTGGCCACACTCCTTCATCAGTGCTGGCCATGACTGGAGTGATAATGCCATGAGTTGTCAAATTTTGCGCAACTACGAATTGTGCAAATGAAAATTAAAACATTTAAAAGAGTTTTACACGAGAATTGTGCCAAGACTCCAGATGACCACGAAGCTGTTTAATGGGACCAAAATCTGACCATTAAACTATAAAACTCAGTCAAGACTTTAGGACACGAAGATTGAACTTTCCACTAGAAAAACAATTCCCATCACCGAAAGCATCAAAAATGAAAGACGTCGGTGTATGAAGAAAATGACTCTTGTATTATCGCTGTTGCTCCACCCAGAAGATACAAAGGTAGAAGTTATGTAAATGAATCCTTTCTTCAAGATTTCTTGCCAAGATATCTCGATTATTAAATGAATTTGAATAACTTCCTATGTGGCTTGGCATCTACTGGGTGGAGCGACAGCGATAATACAGGCGTTATTTCTTCATGCCCTGCATTGTGTCACAAAATCCATGCATGGCAGAGTTAGGCGGGGTTCCCCTATACTTGGCATATCAGGATCAGTGGTTTCTATGGTGTTGTAACAGCATCGATTACTGTTAGGCTTCATCACCAGTTGTGTGCTGGATCAAAAAGTTGTAGGGCCTACTGATCCGGAACTTCTGATGACTCCGGTTCAACAGCTGATGCTCTGCATGAATGTGAACATTCCCATAGCAAACTATTAGTGATAGGTGAATAGTGAAATATTCGGATTATTCATACCAAATACAGAGTACTATTCCAGTATTCATCATGAATAGCGAACCTAATGTAAGTCAAAGGAGAACCCGAGCATTATTCTTGAAGATTTCTCAGAAAATGCTTAGGTTCTCCATTGACTTGAATTAGGTTCGTTATTTGTGACTAATATCGGAATAATACTCAGTATTCAGTATGAATAACCCAAACCCAAATATTTTACTATTTGCCCATCACTTCAAACTACATGATCCGTTCTTGCATCAATTTTTCTACAGCATTTCTATGGGGAAACAAAAGTTAGACAGCCAAATAATTCCTAACTCCAAATATGTATTGCTTTAAATAACATGGCGATGCCTCATTGGAGCCAGCAGGCATTACCAACTGTTATACAGTAAAATCCCCTAACTAGTCTCCTGATATCTTCCAACATATAATCCCTGGTCTTCCCGAGACCTTCTTCTCTCCTCCACTCTCGTACGTTCCTCACCCAATCACTTACAAGACGTCTCCCAAGTATGCCCTATCCTTTGAAATTGTGTGCCCCAACACGTCCGATTATCCACCACACGTAAAACTTTCAGAAAAGCCTAACTCTTCAAGAAAGTTTACAGCCTGCAATAAGCCCACCACCACCAATGGAGCTGCTGAAACCCTCCCCAACCTACAGTCTCCTTCCCTATTATCCTGTAGACCAGGTGTCTCCAACCTGCATCTCGGGAGTCACATGTGGCTTGCGTGCCTGTCATGTGTGGCTCACGGCTGTCTTCCAGCTTGATGCATAAGTAATCAAACAAGCAAACAAACAACTATGAAGAGCAGGTTTTTTGTTAGTAGCCTTACATAGAAGAGCAGAGCTTAATGGGGGTAAGGTATGAACCCTTCGATCTTGGGAAACTGCCTCAGTGTGATTTCTGTGGACAAGTTTTGGCTGTCATTATACTGGTAATGGGAGCTCAGGGTGTCACCACTGTGATGGGGAAGAAGCTGGATGTGGTTCGCGACCCTCCCTCAGAGCTGAACGTGGCTCACGACCCTCCCTCAGAGCTGAACGTGGCTCGCGACCCTCCCTCAGAGCTGAATTTGG
Source organism: Anomaloglossus baeobatrachus (assembly GCF_048569485.1). NCBI lineage: Eukaryota > Metazoa > Chordata > Amphibia > Anura > Aromobatidae > Anomaloglossus > Anomaloglossus baeobatrachus. The sequence goes on along the minus strand of NC_134357.1, from coordinate 456,152,245 downwards.
CTTGTGACCCTCTGTCAGAGCTGAACGTGGATCTCAAGGTCAGAAAAGTTGGGAGCCTCTGTTGTAGACTGTATGCCCCCAAGGGCAGGATAATCTCCTTTCTGTATCAGTCTATCATTATTAGTTTATTCACTGAAATCTATATTTTGTATGTAACCCCTTCCCATGTTGAGCACCATGGAATCAATGGTGCTCTAAAAATAAATATAATAATAATAATAATAATAATAATAATAATAATAACAATTAGCTGTAGTACCCGTTGTTGTCTGGGATAGTAACTGTGTCTCTGTTTCTCTCTTTGTCTCTCTCTTTCCCTGTCTGTCTCTTTCCCTGTCTGTCTCTCTGTCTCTTTCGCTGTCTGTTTCTCTGTCTCTTTCCCTGTCTGTCTGTCTCTCTGTCTCTTTCCCTGCCGGTCTGTCTGTTTCCCTGGGTGCATTGTGACACACCAACATTCCATTTAAGGGCATGGCTGCGCATTCTTCTGAAGCTCTGGCTGCACTGTGGCTCCCAGCTCCTTTGACTTCAATGGAGGCAGGTTTTTTGGCGAATAACTGTAAAGTGCAGGGTTAAAATTTCACCTCAAAACATAGTCTATGACGTTCCTTGAGTCAAATGGAGTGTCTGTGCAAATTTCGTCATTGTACATGCGACGGTGCAAATTCCTTTAGTAGACATACACACATACATACTGTACATACACTCAGCTTTATATATTAGATAATACTAAAAAGCAGCTTATCCTCAGCAGGTTGAAAGAAAGCAGAATTGTGCATGGAAGACAACATTGTACACTGAACAGAGCAGGAACCTGAAAAGCTGGTGCCGGTGCCCTATGTATAATGCAATGCACCATCTCTGGTGACACAAACAACTCCGCTACATCTGATGGACACTATTTGCCATACAGCAGATCTGAATTTGTCACCACTTCCCCAATCTCCCTCTGGCATATGATGTTGGAGGAGAGCAGTATCAGACAGGATACGTTTCAATACCTCATCCATTGCTAGAGATTTCTGGATTTACACATAATTTCTTCAAAATTCTGGAATTTCTGAATATCTGATAATCTGGTGTCACACTGGTTCCATGGATGCAATTGCACTTTTTGGCTGGGGCTAGACGTCGACACAGGTCACATAACCAAAGATCATCATGTGCCTCCACAGCATTGCCGTGTAATACAGATGAATGGAGTGACTTTGCCACCTCACTAGGGTTGCATGTCCATGACAAGCAAGTTGTCAAAAAAAGCCAAAAAAACTGGGTCCGACTTTTGCAGCTTACTTGCTGCGGGACCTTTTGGTTGTAATGTGACCCCATTTCTTTATTACGCCGAGATGTGGCAGCTGCAAAGAATGATCTTTGGCTGTGCGACCTGCGTCATGGCCGAAGTCATTGTCTAGCTCAACCTTATTGGAACTGTCTGGTATATTTTATATGTTTTAGTCATTGTGAAGCATCAGGCTCCCGGCTGCGGTATTTACATAGGATAACTAATGGTGAAATGTGCCAGCGACTGATCACGAGACAATCACAAGAGATTAACCCCACAGCTATGCAACTGCCAGCAGGGTGACATTACCCACCAGTGTATGCGGGCACAGATATGAGTTATATAACTATCAGTGCACTAACCACAAAGCCACTGCTAAAGCAAAGCCTCACAATTCCGTCACAATTTAGCATTTCATACAGCAAGGCTACACTCATGTGGTCAGATATTTCATCCTCTTCATGATAAACTGAAAAATCCACAGTGAAAATGTGCCGCCCCAGCAGTGGATCGAACCGCTTGGATCTGGCAGTGGTGTCCGTTCGTGGCTCGAGGGTCTCCGGACCCGGGTGCTTAGGGGCCACACTCAAATGTAAAAGGGAGTATTTACAGGGGATTTGGTATAGTTTGTGACGCCACCCGTGGTGTGCGGTAATTGGGAGTATCGCCGCTGCCGTTGGGAGTACCCGGGGTGATGGAGTGGGGCAGCTAGGTGACATTGCCCTCCATGGGTAGGGACAGGCCCCGGGGACTCTGGATGGTGATGCGGGGACGCAGTGCAGGGGTCAGTCGGGTACTCACTCAGCAATGAAGCAGACGCTGACAACAGAGTAAACCAAGTCTCTGAACGCCACTGCCTCTCAAGGGGAGCTCGTCCAAGTCCCGTCCCCTGCGGTGCTGCTGGTGGTCTGTAACCTGCCTCCTGGCACTAAGTTTTAGATTGTCCGTTGTGGTCCGGTAGCTTGGAGCTATCCGGGCCCCACTCCCTACTGAGGCTAAGTGAAGGAGCCTGCTCTCAGGGCTCACTCTTGGGATTTCAGTGGGCTGCTTGCTAGCAAAGCCCTATCCCCCTCATTGTGCTAGTGCCCCATTCTGGAGCTGGTGGGAACAGTCCATAAAGGCCCCGTTCTCCTCAGGTTAATTACCGGTTTGCCTGAAGCTTCTCCCCGACCATGTACCCCATTGTGCCTTCGGTCCCGGACCGGTGATAGGACCAGGCTGCTGACCGTCCTCCTTGATGGGTCCCATGCACCTAGCCTCAATCTCCTGGGACCGGGGGTCTGACTCCTCTAGGTCCAGACCACAGCCTGAGACCTAGTTTTCCTCTCCCCTGGGAGCTCCAACTCCCAGCTTCCTCAGAGCTCCTCACAGCTCGAGGGTCACTACTCAACTAACTGACCTTGACACCTCCCAGCTCCCTGTCTGGTCCCTAGGTCGGCGGCCCTAGTCCTGCTTAAGCAGCCCACTGGTGTGCCCGACAGGTGTGGTGCAAAGTGTATCTAGGATTTGTGAATGCTGGTGGAGGCAACACTGCAGGATAGAGACCCAGAACCATGGGGGGTTGAATACTGCACGGGTAGGACAGTTTGTGTAGTACCCTGTGGCGACCTGAATAGTCCAGGGGCGTCACAAAAATATGCAGCATAAATCGACATTTACAGCTGAAGTAACCATTCCAAAAAAGATGTTTCATCTGTTGCATGGCAAAGGGGGAATTTGGCATTTCTATTCGCAGCATTACTTGACATACTGTGGATCTTAAACCCACAGCGTTTGTCAAGTTATGTTGCAGATATTTTTCAGACCATGTGCATGAGTGTTCTTAAAATACAGCAGTATCTGGGTAGCACGGTGGCTCAGTGGTTAGTATTGGGGTCCTGGGTTCAAATCCCACCAATGACAATATCTGCAAGGAGTTTGTATTCTCCTTGTGTATGAGTGAGCTTCTTCTCACACTCCAAAGACATACAGGTGCATCTCAATAAATTAGAATATTATCAAAAAGTTCATTTATTTCAGTAACTCAATACAAAAAGGGAAATGCATAAATTATATAGAGTCATTACACACAGAGTGACCTATTTCAAGTGTTTATTTCTGTTAATGTTGATGATTATGGGTTACAGCCAATGAAAACCCAAAGGTCATTATCTCAGAAAATTAGAATAATTACCACAAAACACCTGCATAGGCTTCCTAGGCATTTAAAAATGGTCCCTTAGTCTGGTTCAGTAGGCTACATAATAATGGGAAAGACTGCTGACTTGACAGATGTCCAGAAGGCAGTCATTGACACACTCCACAAGGAGAGTAAGCCATAAAAGGTCATTGCTGGCTGTTCACAGAGTGCTGTATCCAAGCATATTAATGTAATATTGAGTGGAAGGAAAAAGTGTGGTAGAAAAAGGTGCACAAGCAACCGGGATAACCACAGCCTTGATAGGATTAAGAAAAGGCCATTCAAAAATTGGGGGAGATTCACAAGGAGTGGAAACCACAAACAGATGTATCCAGGACATGGGCTACAACTGTCACATTCCTTGTGTCAAGCCACTCATGACCAATAGACAACACCAGAAGCGTCTTACCTGGGCCAAGGAGGTAAAGAATGGACTGTTGCTCAGTGGTCCAAGGTGTTTTCAGATGAAAGTAAATTTTGCATTTGATTTGGAAATCAAGGTCCCAGAGTCTGGAGGAAGAGTGGAGGGGCCACTAGCCAAGCTGCTTGAGGTCTAGTGTGAAGTTTCCACAATCAGTGATGGTTTGGGGAGCCATGTCATCTGCTGGTGTAGGCCCAATGTGTTTTATCAAGACCAAAGTCAGTGCAGCAGTCTACCAGGAAATTTTAGGGCCCTTCATGCTTCTCTCTGCTGACAAGCTTTTTGCAGATGGAAATTTAATTTTCCAGCAGGACTTGGCGACTGTCCACAATGCCAAAAGTACCAATACCTGGCTTAACAACCACAGTATAACTGTGCTTGATTGTCCAGCAAACTTTCCTGACCTAAACCCCATAGAGAATCTATGGAGTATTGTCAGGAGGAAGATGAGAAACTTCAGACCCAACAATGCAGATGAGGTGATGGCTGCTATCAAAGCAACCTGGGCTTCCATAACACCGCAGCAGTGCCACAGGCTGATTGCCTCCATGCCACGCCACATTGATGCAGTAATTCATGCAAAAGGAGCCCCGACCAAGTATTGAGTGCATGATGACTTTTGGGTCTTCATTGGCTGTAAGTAGTGTTGAGTGAGTAGTTGACTATTCGTACTCGCTATGCTCTTAGCGAGTACTGTCCGCTACTCGCATATTCGTTACGAGTAGCTGGTCCAATATAAGTGAGTGGGAAATACTCCCTAAGTAGCGAGTAACCAGACAGCCATACTATTCGTGCAAGTAGCGAATAGTACGGCTTTCGGGTTACTCATTAGTTAGCGAGTATATCCCATTGACTTACATTGCGCCCGCTACTTGTAACAAATATGCGAGTAGTGGACAGTATTTGATAAGAGCATAGCGACTACAAATAGTCAACTACTCCCTCAACACTAGCTGTAAGCCATAATCATCAATATTAACAGAAATAACACTTTAAATAGATCCCTCTTTGTGTGTAATGACTGTATATAATATATAGGAATAGATCCCTCTGTCTGTAATGACTCTATATAATATATAGGAATAGATCACTCTGTGTGTAATGACTCTAAATAATATATAGGGTATATCCCTCTGTGTGTAATGACTATATAATATATAGGAATAGAACCCTCTGTGTGTAATGACTCTATATAATATATAGGAATAGATCACTCTGTGTGTAATGACTCTATATAATATATAGGAATAGATCACTCTGTGTGTAATGACTCTATATAATATATAGGGTAGATCCCTCTGTGTGTAATGACTCTATATAATATATAGGAACAGAACCCTCTGTGTGTAATGACTCTATATAATATATAGGAATAGAACCCTCTGTGTGTAATGACTCTATATAATATATAGGAATAGAACCCTCTGTGTGTAATGACTCTATAATATATAGGAATAGAACCCTCTGTGTGTAATGACTCTATATAATATATAGGAATAGAACCCTCTGTGTGTAATGACTCTATATAATATATAGGAATAGAACCCTCTGTGTGTAATGACTCTATATAATATATAGGAATAGAACCCTCTGTGTGTAATGACTCTATATAATATATAGGAATAGAACCCTCTGTGTGTAATGACTCTATATAATATATAGGAATAGATCACTCTGTGTGTAATGACTCTATATAATATATGTGCTTCCCTTTTTGTATTGAGTAACTGAAGTAAATTAACTTTTTGATGATATTCTAATCTATTGAGATGCATCTGTATTGTTAGGTTGTGAGCCACAATATTGATAACAATATAAAACAGTCTGCTTTTGGTTTTGCTCCTTGGGAACTTCGCCTTTCAATGCAGAGGATTCATGTGTTGTGTATTTAGGGAAGATTTTACACACAGATTTCTAAACTGAAATCCAAGCTTTTCTGTGCCTAAACCCATGCATAATTTCAGCACTTGTGTGTTTTTGTTGCTGAGAAGTCCCCCCCCCCCACACACACACACACAATGCCAGGCCAGCTTTTTAGGTTGCACCTTGAATGCATACTGAGCTGAATGAGTAAAACCCACACAGAAAAGAGGTGTTTCTGCAACAGAAATGGACATCCTGAAGATTTAAATAACAAAAAGCCAAAAGCCTCTTCACACAAACTACAGAGAGAGAAAAGAAAACCTGCAGCATCTGCTATATGTGCTATATGTGCTGTATGTATGTGCAGCATGTGCTGTATGTGCTATATGTGCTATATGTGCTGTATGTGCTATATGTGCTATATGTGCTATATGTGCTGTATGTGCTGTATGTGCTATATGTGCTATATGTGCTGTATGTGCTGTATGTGCTATATGTGCTATATGTATGTGCAGCATCTGCTATATGTGCTATATGTGCCATATGTGCTGTATGTATGTGCAGCATGTGCTATATGTGCTATATGTGCTGTATGTGCTATATGTGCTATATGTGCTGTATGTGCTATATGTGCTGTATGTGCTGTATGTGCTGTATGTGCTGTATGTGCTGTATGTGCTATATGTGCTGTATGTGCTATATGTGCTGTATGTGCTGTATGTGCTGTATGTGCTATATGTGCTGTATGTGCTGTATGTGCTGTATGTGCTGTATGTGCTGTATGTGCTGTATGTGCTATATGTGCTATATGTGCTGTATGGGCCTGAGATTAGAGGGATCTCATCCACTTTGCTGGTTCTGTAAAATGTCCCCAATTTTATGTACGGAAAATCCGCACCAAATACGCAACTGAGCTAAGATCAAACAGCTTCTTGGTAATTAATTCTGTAGTAGGAAGGCTCCCTGAAAACATGCCCTTAGCAGACAGTACTGTGATAGAGCTGAGCTGTGTATCTAAACCACAGTATCACATATGGAAGCCTTAGATATAATGGCATTATGGCAAGCAATACAGTCAGACAAAGGAACAGGTATCAGGTAGGATACATTGGCTCAGTATCACATAAAATATGCTTAGGTACAGTAGCTCTGCAGATGGTATCACATATGATAGGCTTAGATACAGCAGATAGTATCTCCCATGAAAGGCTTAAATACAGCAGACAGTATCTCCCATGATGGGCTTAGATGCAGAAGCTCAGCAGACAGTATCTCCCGTGAAAGGCTTAGATACAGCAGCTCAGCAGACAATATTTCCCATGCTTAGCTTAGATACAGAAGCTCAGCAGACAATATCTAGCACGATAGATACAGCAGCTCAGCAGACAGGATCTCCCATGAAAGGCTTAGATACAGCAGACGGTATCTCCAATGAAAGGCTTAGATACAGCAGCTCAGCAGACGGTATCACATATGATAGGCTTAGATACAAACAGTATCTCCTATGATAAGCTTAGATACAGAAGCTCAGCAGACAGTATCTCCTATGATAAGCTTAGATACAGAAGCTCAGCAGACAGTATCTCCTATGATAGGCTTAGATAAAACAACTCAACAGACAGTATCTCCCATGAACGGCTTAGATACAGCAGACAGTATCTCCCATGAACGGCTTAGATACAATCTCCCATGAAAGGCTTAGATACAGCAGCTCAGCAGGACTAAGACTTTGCTACCTAGATGTATGGTAGTTTCCCAACCAAACAGGATCCCCAAATCTTCTCCATATCTTTCAGCCCCAAGTTTCATGAATATATTTGCAAAATGACTGATAACTGGATCCAAAACTGAGACTAAAAATCTTATTCTCAGTAACGATGTATTGAATGTCCTCCTCAGTCCTCTGCCCGGCACATGAGGGGACAGAGTGCATATAAGGAGGAGGTGCAGGTGAGGGGCTGGAAGATGCGCAGGAAGGTAAGTTTTCTTGGGCTTTTTTTTTTTTTTGGCTGGGTGGCAGCAGGCAGTGCGCATGCGTAGCAGGGACATAGTGTCTAGGTGCTGGATGACTACAGGTAACATTCAAGTTTGCAACTGTTACTGGTTACTATCCCCAAATCCCAGGAGTGATGTCTCTGCTGGGGAGGCCAGAATGGCAGGTAAGCGGCTCTGCTCCATCCACTGTACTTTACCTGACTGTGTGATGTCTGGAGCTCACACCCTGACACCCAAGGAGGCTGAAACTGCAAACTCCTTGGGGAATTTTGGCACATTAAGATCTCAAGTCTCCAGGGGGAAGACGCCTTATTATTACCTGGTGCGCCACCCTGGAAGGGAAAGTCACTTCTCCAAGATCCCTTCTGTGCATCTAAAGCTAAGTATCCCCCCCCTCCCCAATATTATGGAGACCCCCCTATTAATGATATTGAGGGTGGATGGCTGAATCAAGGAGGGGAGGTTTGAGGGATCAGTAACTAATCTGAGATCTTCTCACTCCATTAAACAAAGCCCTCCAGTTACAAAATGAGAACCCTACAAATAAAAGGCAATTTAGGGAAGATTTTCCAAAGACTTGCTATTTTGTACAGTTAGACAATTAAGTCTTAACGTTTTAATTTAATTTTTTTTTTTTTATTTTCCCACAAGGGGGGGGGGGGGGGGGAATCACCTTGCAGAATAGGCGATGACAATGCTAAGTATTAGGTGTATGATTTTAATCCTGTCTGGATATAGGAGGAATAAGAATCACAATGAGCAACATTTTTGCTGTAATCTTCTCTCACAGCTGCTATTTCTTCCTCTGATCCTCAGATTAAACTTTCCTTCCCACAACTAATGACTTCTACAATATGAAATATAATAAAATAGACCCAGGCACACAACACATACGGCTGTGTAATGAGCCCCACATACCGAGGGAACGGAACAGTAAAGGGTTAAAACTGCAGCCATTCACTAATTATGAATTTCAATATAAATATAACGTGTGTATAATAAATACGTGTGTGTGTATAAATAGTTTATGTATATATGTGTGTGTGTGTGTATATATATATATATATATATATATATATATATATATATATATATATATATATATATATGTATATGTGTGTGTGTGTGTGTATGTATATATATATATATATATATATATATATATATATATATATATATATATATTTGTGTATATATATATATATATATATATATATATATATATATATATATATTTGTGTATGTATACACATTTCTCCTGTACCTTGCATCTTACTGTTCTTTTACAATTGTGCGACATTGTTGTATATGCAGTTTTGGTTGAGTGGGTTATCTTGTATCAAAAGTTATTAGTTGTGGAAGTTGATGTACCGTGCAAATATAATATATATACTGAAAATTTAGCAAAGACCTTGATTAAATGACAATTACCGGCCGTGTTTTATATCTATATAGTCTGACTTACACTTTTAAGGTAACCCAAGTAACTTCCCTTGCAGCCTTCTAAGAAAATGAGGGTAGTAGTCCCTACCACTTACTATATTATTCCCCCTTTGAGACCTCCCAAAAACTTTCCCCCACTATCTCTTCCAGAGTCCAGGTCCCGTCCTCCTGGGTTTGGACCTCAGTCCTCCACAGTCCACCTGCCGCCCCTCAGCCCCAGATCCCCTGTATACTGGATGGCGCCGATCACTTGCTGTTACTTGTAGCCCAAACCTGCATTTCAAAGGCATTTTCTATGGGACAACAAGAGAATTTACTCCTCATCATCATCTCCAACCTCGGCCCCACCAGAAATGCTAATGAAGATTAAGTGCTGATTACAAGCTGCCTGCTCTGTTATCTGTTGTCAGTCTTATTATCCCTGGAAGAGATTTATATATAATATACATTCCAAATAATACATACAACTGGTGCGGAATATTATAAGTCCATGCCGGGCATGTCATTAGGAAACTTTCCAAAATTCAAAAAGTGTGTGTGTAATAAATAGAAATATGATATATTGTGTGTGTGTGTGTGTGTATAATATATATACACTCACACACTCGCACACATATATATATATATATATATATATATATATATATATATATATATATATATATATATATATATATACTTTAGTATGCATTTTTAGTACTATATTATAAATTTGGACACCACCAAAGCTTTATCACGCATTTTCTCTGTGGGATATCTACACACATATATTTGTTTGTTTATTTATTGATATATATATATATATATATATATATATAGGCGGCACGGTGGCTCAGTGGTCAGCACTGCAGTCTTGCAGCGCTGGGGTCCTGGGTTCAAATCCCACCAAGGACACCATCTGCAAGGAGTTTGTATGTTCTCCCCGTGTTTGCGTGGGTTTCCTCCGGGTACTCCGGTTTCCTCCCACACTCCAAAGACATACAGATAGGGACTTTAGATTGTGAGCCCCAATGGGGACAGTGTTGCCAATGTATGTAAAGCGCTGTGGAATTAATAGCGCTATATAAATGAATAAAATTATTATTATTATTATTATTATATATATATATATATTATGGTGACCGCACTAAAAACTTAACACATTTTCTGCTGCTGAGGGAAATAATAACTCTAATATTACAGCCTTTCGGTCTTTAGTCGCCTGTGTGATTTGCACTGT